>NC_066628.1:6494432-6536100 GCF_025201925.1 Gopherus flavomarginatus | reverse complement strand
CAGTTCTTAGTACCAAGCTGGATTTCCTTCCAGCCTTGGCCTGCCCTCCCTAGTCCAATGTTCCTCTTGTCTTTCAAGCCATCCTGTTGCCTTCTGTAAAGACAGGGGAGGAGAGGTAAAAATGGAGGCCACTCTCCCTTGTTTTTATACCGCTCTCCTCTCTGAGGTTTACCCTCAGTTGAGGGGCAGGCAATAATCAGTCTGTGGCGCACACGAGCTTCCAACCACCCTTCAGGTGAATTGTAAATTTCTTGTTCACAACTCCCCCCCTGTGCTGGCAAATGGCTGGCTAAGCAATTAATGCCCACTTAGCACCTGGCTCTGAGGAGCTAATCTGTGGACATTTTCAAGATTTACACCATGTTTCAGTAACAAACATATAGCAAAATCTCATAACTCCATACATAATGTTGATACACACCTTTTAACAGGACAATAATATTCAGCAGATGATGACTTTTCAGACATCTCACAAGGCTTGTACTTTGTTCGAGTTTTATCATAATTTTGTAAAAACGGTGACCATAATAGTGTAGACCAGTGGTTCTCCACTTTATTTCATTGGATCCCCTACTTTGTGTCTGTTGTTATTTACGCCCCCACCCTCAGAAGTATATAAACCGACACAAAGCTCTGAAGGCAGAGTGGAGAGCAGTGGCTGGTGCCAGCAGCAGCACAGAAGTAAGGGTGGCCAGGTGAAAAGTGATAGTCATCAATACCACTGTTCACAGCAGACTTATCACCCCAGTGCCACGCTTACTTCTGCGCTGCTGCTCCACCTGGAACTGACAGCTGGAGCCCCGCTGCCTCCATGTGAGATTTTTTCTGAGGGAGTGGAGGGAAGAGCGCCCTAGCATCCCTTTAATCCCCACCCCCCAGATGTGCACAGCCCTCCTTCATGAGCTGCAGCCACCTGGGGCTAACAACCGGTACTCTTAAAAAACCCCACCGGACACACAGGCCGTGACTCCTGTGGGAGGCCCATCCCATAGTTTGAGAACCGCTGGTGTAGACAGTCACAATGGGGATTCGCAGCCAAGATGGTAACACTTGCTCCTTTATGTCCCCGGGATCCCAGAGAAAATGTCCAAGCAGGAGAGCAAAGCAGGTCCCATTAAGCTTTCAAAACACACGTGTGATTTCAGCTATAACATTCCCTCTCCCCCCTCATTTCCACAATGTTTCAGACCCTAGTCCCAATGAGCTAGAATCAGGCAGGCGGTGAGGTTGTGAGAACAGGGGCACTGGGCTGAAGCCCAGCTCAGGGATCAGGATCATTATTGCTCTATGTTTGACTGTATCTCCTGCAAACAGACCTAGAGGCCAACAGTCTGATTCTCCTCTCACAACAACTTCACAGTGGTGTAGACAGGTCATGTGACTCCAGTGGGATTACTCCTGCCTGGCACCTGGGTGAGGGAGAGGGGGATGAACCTGGGAGCCCAATCAGACTGGTCCTGATTTGTATTGGGGTCAGGGAGCAGGGCACAAGATTTAAGAGAGTTTTATCTCTAAGGAGAGTTTGAGAAGCCTGTGACAGGGCAGGGATGAGGTTGGCTGGTCACCTCATGGTGCATTTCCATCCCAGGCCACATGTGCATTGCTTTAACCTTTCACCTTACCTCTGCAGTTGGCAGCTATTTCATGCAACACAACGGAGACTGGGAGTGGGAGAAACTAAATTCTACTTTATTATTTCAATGGAAAAGCAAAGGACAGACTCCTTTGTCCATCCCCAGCCCAGTTCTGTCCCAGCCCAGCCCACTGCTGCACCCAAATGCCCCATTCACCAGCAACATCTACACATTAGGAGAAAAGTGTCGAGAAGCCACGAGAGGCGCTTGGAGACCATCACAAAAGCAAACACCCTGAGAGCAGGGAATCCAAAGAGCTCAGGTTAGAGGGATGCAGGTTGGGGTGAGTGGGGCAGAGACCGTCGCTATCGTCCCCACACAGGACACTGCGGTAGATGGAAAGGTGACCAGCTGGGCTGTCAGGCTCCTCATCTCTCTCTGGCCTCCACAATAGGGATCTCCCTGGCTTCAAAGCTGCCCAGGTGCCCCTGACATCCCTGGCCTCCTCATCTCAGCCCAGCCTCATCCTCTCAGCAATCAGGAGACGCCGCCCCCTACCCACAACATTTCTGTTGGGCAGGATTCACAGCATTTTACAATTCAGGTACCGCTGAACCCAACACTTGCAGGATAATTCCTGTCTCTCTCTAGCATTGATGCAGTAAGTTCACAGTTCTCAGGCTCAGCTGCCTGGTTCTGAGGAACAAACCCAGCAGTTTCCCAGTTCTGTTCCTCTCCATCTGCCACCCTCTCCCCCTCCTGACTGTGTCTCACATCACTGCAGAGATCAGGCTGTAACTTCCTTCCCCATTACAGTGTCTGCCTCTGGGAGTGTGAATCTAGCTCGCACCCTCAGCCTTTGTTCATTACCATTGTTCAAAGAAAAAAAAATCACACGACAAGGGGTAGAAAAAGCTCAAAATTAAATTGAAAAGGACTGTTCTGGCAAATGAACATTTGCCCCATGAAGCCCTCAATAAATCTGAGTTACACCCTGTCACACTAGTCTAATATCCAAGTACAGTAACGCTTCACTTAACATTGTAGTTCTGTTCTTGAAAAATGCGACTTTAAGCGAAATGATGTTAAGCGAATCCAATTTTCCCATAAGAATTAATGTAAATGGATGGGGTTAGGTTCCAGGGAATTTTTTTTCACCAGACGAAAGACTATATAAACACACATACACACTGTATAAGTTTTAAACAAATAATTTAATACTGTACACAGCAATGATGATTGTGAAGCTTGGTGGAGGTGGTCAAGTCAGAGGGTGGCTATTTCCCAAAGAATGCCTTACTGCTAAATGATGAACTAGCACTTGGCTGAGCCCTCAAGGGTTAACACATTGTTGTTAATGTAGCCTCACACTCTACAAGGCAGCACGACTGGAGGGAGGGGAGACAGCGTGGCAGACAGAGACAGACACAAACCCCATGTGTGTGAGAGAGAGATGCACATTGCCCCTTTAAGTATGCTGACCCCACTCTAAGTACATTGCCTTTTTAAATAAATCAGCAAGTTGAGACAGCAGCTGCTGCCAGGAAGCTCCCTCCGCCCTGAGCCCTGTAGTGTCCTCGCTCCTGCTCTATAGAGATGTGGTAAGCAGGGGGCAGGAGCAGGCGGGTGGGGGACATCCTGACACTAGCCCCCCCCTTTCCATTGTCCCCCCTCCACGCACAGCAAGCAGGAGGCTCCGGGGAGCAGCTCCAAGGCAAAGGGCAGGAGCATCACAGGGCAGTGAGGGGAGGGACAGCTGAACTGCCCAGCAATTGATCGCCTGCTGGGTGGCTGCTACACAGGGAACTTAAGGAAGCGGGGAGTTGATAGGGGGGCTGTCGGCCCACCCTGGTTCCAACCCCCCACCAGCTCGCTGCAACGGGCTGCTCTTTCTGCAAGCAGTAGACAAAGCAGGCAGCTGCCAAACAATGTTAGAAGGGAGCATTGCACAACTTTAAACGAGCATGTTCCCCAATCGATCAGCAACCTTACAACATTAACCGGGACGACTTTAAGTGAGGAATTACTGTATGTGACCAAAAGGTCTTTGGGAATAGAGAAAAACCCACAATACAGAGTGAGCTACAAAGTACTTTCACATTCAGAAAGTGAAATTCCAGAGAATCTGAAGACTCAAAATCCAGAAAATAAGTGTACTCATTTTCTTCTAAAGGGGCTAAACCTGCTTTACTTCTCACCACATAAACCACGACCACAGTTGGTCATTAGTTACAAAAGTTTCTGCATCATCATAATAGACCAAAAACTCACAAACCAGCTTCCAATCTACACATGATCTGGGCTGCCCTAGACAAAAACTGGAAACAATTTTACCAAGAGATGCAAATGGGGATATACAATTGGAAAGATCAAAATGTTCTTTGAGGTTCATTTGAATTCCCTTCCAGGTCTGTAACCCTTCCTTCTCCAGCCCTCAGGGGTCTGACTTAGGATCACAGACATCAAAACTGTGATTCCTAGGCACAGAGAGCCAGGGACACGGTGGTAAGTGACACCTTGGGAGGTGGAGGAGGAGAACAGGGACAGGATAAAACTGCATTGCTGGGACAGAGGCTGCTGTGTGGAGAATGGAGCATGATGGTGATGGGAGAAGGAGGGAATCCCTCGGACTCACCCCATCACCCTGAAATAGCACAGAAGTTAAAACACCACGTTTGACTGTCTCTCTTCCCATTCTTTTAGCATCTGTTTGAGTCTGGCCCATAAGGGAGAAAATGTACAAACGCTAAATCTTTTTCCGCACAGTCTGGAGAAATGTGAGACTATCTGGGAATGAGATAACCCGGCCCCACGGGGGGACTCAGGGACTAATGATCACTCTGTTAATAGGGGGGATCTGAATAGATAAGATGCTCCAGGTGAGTGTGTCACGCTGCCTGGAGCGGTTCACAACTGGCCATGCCGACCTCCGGGCAGATTGGCAGAAAACCAGGCAGATGCCTCAAGCTGCTGGTTCATTCTGTATTTAGATTTCACCAGGCCACTGACAAATGTGAACTCCTGGGTCACTATCTCCATCTTACCCTAGACTCACAGACAGCCCACCTTGACTCTCCAGTCTGTCTTGCCACCCAAACTGGACTCTGTGATAAAAGGTCATTTACACCAAAAACCCCATCACATCACGTTGCTCCCAGTCCCAAGAGATCAGTCACTTACCTCAGAGCAACTGGTACCCTAGATCTTACACCGAAGACAACGCAGGTAGCCAGTTCTATAGTAAATTTACTAAAGCAGTGGTCCCCACCTTTTCTGGGTGGCGGGCGCCAGACAATGAGCCACCAAGGACCATGGCCGGTGGACAATCATCTGCCAAGAAGCGGCAAAGTCAAGAGGCATCGCCGAAATGCCACCAAAAATCAGCAGCATTTCAGTGGCGACGCCTCTTGATGACGTTGCTTTTTGGTGGCGATGCCTCTTGATGACCCTGCTTTTTGGCGGCATTTCAGAGGATGCTTGTCCGCCGGCCAGTATGCGGGCGCACACAGAGGCCCTGGTGGGCGCCATGGCATCTGCGAGCACCGCGTTGGGGACCACTGAACTAAAGGATCATTAGCTAAGAAAAGGAAGTGAGAGTCATTGAGAGGTTAAAGCAGGTAAGATGCATGCCCAGGTAAGTCACACTTTGTTATTCCAAAGGGTGGCAGTGATGTAATAAACTGACAGGTTCCCAAAAGTCTTTTCAGGGTACCCAGATTGTCCCTGAGGAATCACAGCTTGTATGCGGTATTCTTCCCTGTAAGAGTCCAAAGAAGCCAGAAATCCAGGATCGTTCTTTGAATCCATACTTAAAGCTTCTCACAGAAAACAAACTGATAGGGTCACTCCCTACGTTGGGTCTTCTTTTGATGACCGAGAGTGAGGAATGCGTTTTTGAGTCTTTGACCTCCGGTCATAACACATAACGTCCACTTGCTTTGAAATTAGCTCTTTTCTGTTAAAGTTCATTTGCATTCCACAAGGCTTCTTCCTCGTTTGATGGGTTATTTAGTTATGGGGTACACACAGTGCAAATATTTTTGCTACTACATTATAACAAGATATAGTTAAGTGAAAACAATGCAAGGAACATCTCATTACTCTTCATGACGTTTAAACACCAAATACACTCTTATACATTGAACAATCTCTTTAATCTATCCTAATACACAAGTGAATTGGCCTTGGGCTGCACCATGAGCTGGCACCAGGTTTGCCCGAGTCTCACAGTTTATACCACAAAATCTGGTGCAGGGTCACAGAGAGGCTCTGGCTGATCCTGATCACGTTTCCTATCATAGAAAGACCCTTGGAGGCTGATGCTGCGGAGGCGGGATCTCGGGCCTTCCACAAAGGGTCCTTGTGGGAATCAGCCCCTCTCAGTGGCGCTGTCTGAATGCAGAGGGGACAGGGGGGCTGAGTGAGGAGAGGCAGCACCTCTCTACCCCAGTGCTCTCCCTCGCCTCTTATCCCATGATCCCCAAACGCTCGATAGCCCCAGCACCCAGATCCCCCTGCTTCCCAGCTCCACCAGCCCCAACCATTCAATCCCCAGTTTCCTATCCCAGCACCCAGGTCCCTCAATATTTGATCCTCTGGAGCCCAGCGCTCTGGGGGATTCGGGGAGGGGAGGAGTTCCCAGCCCCCAAGGACACTCCCCCTGCAGGGAACAGACCTAGGTAAGGGGGAGCCCAGCCCAGGGGCTGGTGAAAGATGGGGGAGGGGACGTGTGTAGAGTGAAGATGGGGCCTGGATCAAGTGTCTTCTCCTCATGTCCATGGCAGGGGGATTCCGGCTGGGAGGGGAAGGGAGAGGGGGGAACTTCAGCCAGGCAGAGGAGCAGCTGGAGGAGTTTCTCTCTCTCCCTTCCCCCGACCTGTGGCCCATCAGCTCAGCAGCCAGGGCTGCAGCAGGGAGCGGGGGCTGATCGGGGCTTCTCCTCCTCTGCCTGGGGTTTGCTTAGACCAGGCAGAGCCAGAGGGTCACTGACCAGCTGATGCTCGGCTGCTGCTGGATCCTCACCCCAGCCATGGGCCGCTGGATTCTTGGGAGCCAAATGCCCCTGATGTGTGTGGGAACGAGGAAATGGGTTTGTTACTATGGCCAGCCAAAGTCAGGGCACTCAGAGAATTTCCCTGCTGTGCAGAGTCAAGTCTGATGTCCAACGTGGTGTTAGTTCCACTTGGAGCATTTTCCACGCTGAGAACAAACATCTCAGCGGTTACTTTCCTGTGCAGATTTGCTGATGCCCGATTCTCTGGGAGCACCAAATGAAGTTTCCCCATTGCTCAAGGTCTCTCTGTTTTGTGGATCACTGACGTGTGAGCTCGGATTGAATCTTTTTCCACAATCAAGCTGTTCCGTGGGTCTCCCACGCCTTTGTGAGTTCTCAGATGTTTAGTAAGGTATGAGCTCTTCCTGAAACTTTTCCCACAGGCCAGACATTTATGAGGTTTATAGCCTGTGTGGATTCTCTGATGTATAATAAGGTTCGATCTCTGAATGAAACTGTTCCCACAGTCCAGGCACTTATGGGGTCTCTCGCCTGTGTGGATGGCCTGATGCCTAATAAGGGATGACCTGTTGGTGAAACACTTCCCACAGTCCAAGCACCCATGGGGTCTCTCTCCTGTGTGGACTGCCTGATGTCTAATAAGGGTTGATCTCTGAATGAAACGTTTCCCACATTCCATGCACTCATGGGGTCTCTCTCCTGTGTGGATGGCCTGATGTCTAAGGAGGGCTGATCTGTGCGTGAAACTTTTCCCACAGTCCAAACAGTTATGGGGTCTCTCTCCTGTGTGGATTCTCTGGTGTATAACAAGGGCTGACCGCTGAGTGAAACTTTTCCCACAGTCTAAGCACTTATTGGGTCTCTCTCCAGTGTGGATTGTCTGATGGGTACTAAGGGATGACTTCTGACTGAAACACTTCCCACAGTCGAGGCATTTATAAGGTCTCTCTCCTGTGTGCATTCTCCGATGTTTAGTAAGGTAGGAATTGTTCTTGAAGCTTTTCCCACAGTCCAAGCATACGTAGGGTTTCTCTCCTGTGTGAATCCTCTGATGCACAATCAGGTCGGAACTGAGAACAAAACTTTTGCCACAGAGGAGGCATTTATAGGGACTGTCTCCTGTGTGGATTGTCCGATGTTTAGTGAGATAGGAGCTGTTCTTGAAGCTTTTCCCACAGTCCAAGCATTTATAGGGCTTCTCTCCTGTGTGGATTGTCTGATGGGAAATAAGGTTTGTTCTCTGAATGAAACTTTTCCCACAGTGGAGGCATTTATGAGGTTTATTCCCAGTATGAATTCTCAGATGTCGAAGAAGGTGTGAGCGCTGAATGAAACTTTTCCCACAGTCGAGGCATTTATAGGGTCTCTCTCCTGTGTGGATTGTCTGATGTGTACTCAGGGCTGATCTCTGTGTGAAGCTTTTCCCACAGTCCAAGCACTTATGGGGTTTCTCTCCTGTGTGGGTTTTCTGATGCATAATGAGGGTGGTCTTCTGACTGAAACAGTTCCCACACTCGAGGCATTTATAGGGTCTGTCTCCCATGTGGATTCTCCGATGTTTAGTAAGATTTGAGCTGTTACTGAAGCTTTTCCCACACTCCAAGCACTTATGGGGTCTCTCTCCCATGTGGGTTGCCTGATGTGTAATAAGTGCTGATGTCCAATTAAAACATTTCCCACACTCAAGGCATTGATAGCGTTTCTCTCCCATGTCGACTCTCCCATGGCTATTGAAGTCTGAGCTGTTATGGATTGTTTGATGTATAAGAAGCTGTGATCTCACAACGAATCCTCTCCCACACTGGGGGCAGTGGTAGAGTTTCTCTTCCTTGGGATTTGTCTGCTGGGCTGTGGAATCCTTGTTTCCTCCCCCACAGTTAATAGTTTCATCCACTTTCTTCCTCAGGCAGTTTCCCATCAGCCTTTCTGACCTGTGCCAATTTCCCCAGGCTTCTCCCTCTTCCAAGCACTGGGAAAAATTCCCTTTAGCCCTTTCCACAAAGGTCCCCTGTGGTTCCACTTCTCCAAGAACATCCTCATGACAATTCCCCTCCTCGTTCTCACTTCCTCGCTCAGCACCTGCTGGGAGAGACATAATCCAGACAGGAATCATTGTGCTGGGGAGGAAGAGGAATAGCTCAGAGGGGAAACCCAACATGCTAACGCTGTGAAGACTGAGCAATTGGATTCTGCCTCCACATCCCACCCAAACATTCACAGAGAAGAAAAGTTGGGAAGGAAACTCCTGCAGCTAACAGGATGGGTGGAAAACTGTGAGCGATATCTGCTGACTCCAGATCTGCCCTGGGTGAGATGAGGAAGAACTGAGGGCCCTTGCTCACACCACATTTTTGGGATTCTCAACTTTTTCCTTCATTCACCACATGGTTTCTGTGTCAGTTCTCACCTGTGCGAGTGCCTCTCAGGATCTCTCTTTCCTCGCAGGTCTGGAGATCCGGGACCCACGGCTCTTCCCCTCGTTCCAGCCGGGCAATCAACTCAGGTTTGGGAATGGGAAATCCTGTGCACATGGTGAAATCAGACCAGATCAGGGTGCATGGAGGATTGACAGCGCATCTGTCATAAGGGGCATTCTGTGAGCTGAATCTGGGCTGAGGGATCGTGCAATTCCAGAGGACGGGAACATGTTCACCGAGCCCCCTTGGGAGAGGCAGACATCTGGGGAGAATTGTGACACCCTCACTAGGAGTTTCCAGGATCTGTGCGCTCTGGGGTCCTTGCTGATACACACCCAGTTCTAATGTTAAACCCCTGCCTATTTCTAAACCAGCAGAGCCCAGAGCCCTCTGCATGGCTGGAGCTAGTCCCAAGGAGGGAGGTGACCAGGGATTCTGCGTGCGAATGAGAAACAACACAGACAGGACAATACATGGCTTCTCCCCCTTTGAAAGATGGAGGCGGGGATGGTTTAGCACAGAGGTGGGCAAACTATGGCCCGTGGCCCACACTCGGCTCACGGGACCCTTCTGCCCGGCCCCTGAGCTCCTGGCCCAGGGCCCTTCCCCGCTATTCCCTCTCCCCTGAAGCCTCAGCAAACTGTCCCGCCGGCACAATGCTCTGGGCGGCGGGGCTGCGAGCTCTTGCCAGCAGCGCCACTGTAGAGCCGGGGCCTGACCCAGTGCTCCATGCTGCATGGTGGCACGGCTGCCTATCCTAGTGCTCCAGGCAGCACGGTAAGGGGGCAGGGAGCGGGGACGAGGGTTGGATAGAGGGCAGGAGAGTTTGGAGTGGTGATCAGGGGGTGGTGATGTGGCTAGAGGTTGGGGCGGTCGGAGGGCGGGGAACAAGGGGGTTGAATGGGGGCAGAGGTCCCGGGGGGGGCCAGTCAGGAATGAGAGGAGGAGTTAGATGGGGCGGCAGGGGACAAGGAGAGGTGGATGGGGCAAGGGTCCATGAGGGGCCATCAGGGGACAGGGAACAGGGGGGGATGGATGGGATAGGAGTCCCAGGGGGGCCATCAGGGGGGCGAGAAGCAGGAGGTCAGATAGAGGGCAGGGCTGGGCCACGCCAGGCTGTTTGGGGAGGCACAGCCTCCCCTAACCAGCCAGCCATACAATTTTGGAAACCCGATGCGGCCCTCAGGCCAAAAAGTTTGCCCGCCCCTGGTTTAGCAGGTCCATTAGGTTAGTTCCATTGGAGGGGATATGGAGATGCAAGTCTCTCTCACACGGTAACTGTGCCTTAGAGGCCCCATTCCCCTCCATAGCGTCATAGACTTTCAGGTCAGAAGGGACCATTATGATTGTCTAGTCTGACCTCCTGCACAACGCAGGCCACAGAATTTCACCCACCCACTCCTGTAACAAACCTCTAACCTATGCCTGAGCTACTGAAGTCCTCAAATTGTGGTTTAAAGACTTCAAGATGCAGAGAATCCTCCAGCAAGTGACCCGTGCCCCACGCTGCAGAGGAAGGGGAAAACCCCCAAGGGCCTCTGCCGATCTGCCCTGGAGGAAAATTCCTTCCCGACCCCAAATATGGTGACCAGTTAAACCCTGAGCATGTGGGCAAGACCCACCAGCCAGACACCCAGGAAAGAATTCTCTGCAATAACTCAGATCCCACCTCATCTAACATCCCAGCAAAGGTCATTGTGCATATTTACCGCTAGTAGTCAAAGATCAATTAATTGCCAAAATCAGGCTTTCCCATCTTACCATCCCCTCCATAAACTTATCAAGCTTAGTCTTGAAGCCAGATATGTCTTTTGCCTCCACCTCTCCCCTTGGAAGGCTGTTCCAGAACTTCACTCCTCTAATGGTTAGAAACCTTCGTCTAATTTCAAGTCTAAACTTTCTGATGGCCGTTTATATCCATTTGTTCTTGTGTCCTCTCCCTCCCTGGTAATTCTTCTCCCTCCCTGGTATTTATCCCTCCGATATATTTATAAAGAGCAATCATATCCCCCCTCAGCCTTCTTTTGGTTAGGCTAAACAAGCCAAGCTCTTTGAGTCTCATAAGACAGGTTTTCCATTCCTTGGATCACCCTAGTAGCCCTTCTCTGTACCTGTTCCAGTTTGAATTCATCCTTCCTAAACATGGGAGACCAGAACTGCACACAATATTCCAGATGAGGTCTCACCAGTGCCTTATATAATGGTACCAACACCTCCTTATCTCTACTGGAAATACCTCGCCTGACGCATTCCAAAACCGCGTTTGCTTTTTTCACGGCCATATCACATTGGCGGCTCATAGTCCTCCTGTGATCAACCAATGTTCCGAGGTCCTTCTCTTCCTCTGTTACTTCCAACTGATGAGTCCCCAGTTTATAAAAAAAATTCTTGTTATTAATCCCTAAATGCATGACCTTGTACTTTTCATTATTAAATTTCATCCTATTACTATTAATCCAGTTTACAAGGTCATCCAGATCTTCCTGTATGTTATCCCGGTCCTTCTCTGTGTTAGCAATACCTCCCAGCTTTGTGTCATCTGCAAACATTATTAGCACATTCTCACTTTTTGTGCCCAAGTCAGTAATAAAAAGATTAGATAAGATTGGTCCCAAAACTGATCCCTGAGGCACTCCACTAGTAACCTCCCTCCAGCCTGACAGTTCACCTTTCAGTGTGACCCGTTGTAGTCTCCCCTTTAATCAGTTCCTTATCCACCTTCCAATTTTCATATTGATCCCCATCTTTTCCAATTTAGCTAATAATTCCTCATGTAGAACGATATTGAATGCATTACTGAAATTGAGGTAAATTAGATCCACTGCATTTCCTTTGTCTAAAAAGTCTGTTACCTTCTCAAAGAAGGAGATCAGGTTGGTTTGGCAAGATCTACCTTTTGTAAAACCAGGTTATATTTTGTCCCAATTACCATTGACCTTAATATCCCTAACTACTTTCTCCTTCAAAATTTTTTCCAAGACCTTACATACCACAGATGTCAAAGTAACAGGCCTGTAGTTACCCGAATCACTTTTTTCCCCCTTTCTTAAAAATAGGAACTACGTTAGCAATTCTCCAGCCATACGGTACAACCCCCGAGTTTACAGATTCACTAAACATTCTTGCTAATGGGCTTGCAATTTCATGTTCCAGTTCCTTTAATATTCTTGGATGAAGATTATCTGGGCCCCCTGATTTAGTCCCATTAAGCTGTTCGAGTTTGGCTCCCCTCACTGACCAGGGAAGAACCTGTGTAGATTCAGAGATGCAGATCCTGCATCTTCAAATAACCGAGGGGACAGGAATCCCTTACCCAGCGAGGTCACCGTCTCATAGTTCTCCTGCATGACATCCCTGTAGAGGGCTCTCTGAGCGGGGTCCAGCAGAGCCCCCTGCTCCTGGGTGAAATACACAGCCACCTCCTCGAAGGTCACTGGCCCCTGAAACAACAAAGACCAGAGATAAAAAATCCCACCCCCACCCTCAGAGCAGCCAGGAGGCTTCAGGGGGTGGGGCGAAGGTGACAGCTCCTTGTCCCCCCCAGCAGACAGCAGTGGGCAAGGTCTTCTCATTCCCACACGTCTGCCAGCAACAGGCTGATGAGCAGGGAACAGGAATCCCAACAGCTTCCCTTGGTATTTCACAGCTGCTTCGGGCCAGCGGGTTCAGGCTCCAGCACTGAGAGTCTGGTCAATTTTCCCAGCCCTGCCCAGGGGGGCGTTTCCTGGTTCAGAAATGAGGGAATGTCCTGTGTCCCCCCCGCCAACAGGCCTGTTCAGAAAATCAGGTCCCAGGTTGAACATGTTAGGGCAGGTTTATCACACCCTGTTCCCTCCCTGCCTCCCCCTGTGTGATTCCAGCCCCTCTCCATCTGCAGCAACCTCCCCCGCCTGCAGCTCCCTGAAAACCCCCTACCTGAGCTGGCTCCATCAAAGCCATTTCTTTTCCCCGTTTCCTGGAAGACCAGTTGATCTGGAGCAAAATCTGGATGTGATTCTTCAGCCTGTCAGGGTGAGAGGGGTGACTGGGGAGGTTTCAGAAGGGGCTGGAGTCCATTTCACACCCCGATTCCCCCCAGGCTCTCTCCCTGCAGACTGATGCTCTGGACTCTGCCACGCTGGGAAGAAATTCAGTTAGTTTATTTCCAGCCAGGCCAGGCCCCTCCCAGCAGAACTAAACCCTCCGGGGCACTTTGAAACTCTCCCCGTAACAGCATCTCTGAGCAGAATCAAAGGAGCCACTTTGGGGATCCCCCTGACATTGGCCCAGAGGGCAGCACGTCCCCTCAGTGACGCAGGGACTCGGCCGGAACAGGAACTGGCTTTTGCTCTGTCAGCTCCTCATCTTGTTCCTAGGAGAGTCAGTCTGCCAGGGGGCAGGGAATGGGTCTAGGCAGGGCTGGGAGCTGGGAACCTCCCTCTCCACTTCCTGCTCCTGCTGCCCTTCCAGTCTGGTCACTCTCTGTTTCTATCACCTTCCCTCTGCCAATGAGAACTGATTACTGTCCTGGTCCTATGGGCATTTGCTCTCATCAGATCAGCGACTGCCACTGCTCACAGGAGTGTGAGTGGGGGTGTGTCCGTGAGGGCAGCAGCTCTGGGATTCACAAACACCAGGGAGCAGAGATGGGGCAAGGAGGGAGCAATTGAGCAGAGTCACTTTCCTGCCTGGCCCCAGCCGGGTCTCTCCCCATCCACCCATGCTCCGGCTCAGGGGCTGGCATTGGCAGAGCCCGAGGTTGCCCTGAGGGGGTTGCTTCCAGCCACTGGAGCCTCCCCCCCCCCCCGGGGCTGGGCACAGAGAGAGCTTTAATGAAGGTCTCGCCCCACCACGGTCCCCACTGCAGGAGCAGCAGCTGCTCAGCCTGGGCTCCCAGACCAAACTGGAGGCAGCAGCAGCATCTGACCAGGGAGCTTAACTCTCGGGCTGTAACATCAGGAGCAGAGAGACACACACCCACCCACCTCCTCCTCTCTCTTGGCCAGAATCGGAGCCCTCTGGTAGCAGCAGCTAATGCCTGAGCCTCCCTGTCCTGCCCCTGCAGCCCCCAGGGACAGGCAGGCAGAGGCTGATCCAATTGGCCCAGAACCAGCAGTGACTCCGGTGTGGCTGAGATCTGAATCCTGCCCGGAAATCAGACCAGGGTCCTTGTCAGCCCTGTCGTGTAAAAGCCAGAAGGAAAAGAGGGGTGGGAGTAGGGTAGGGGGGTTCTCCATCTGTCTGTTTCCATTGTCAGACAGGTCACAGACGTTCTGTAGTGAACAATCATTTAATGCACACAAAACACTGAATGGTGAAACGCAGGACTCGGCACCTCATTTATTCACTCTAATTTAAGATTTCGGGTGCCAGTAATACATTTTAACGTTTTCAGAAGGTCTCTTTCTATAAGTCTATAATATATAACTAAATTACTGTTGTATGTAAAGTAAAAAAGGTTTTTAAAATATTTAAGAAGCTTCATTTAAAATTAAATTAAAATGCAGAGCCCCCTGGACCGGTGGCCAGGACCCGGGCAGTGTGAGTGCCACTGAAAATCAGCTCGCATGCTGCCTTCGGCACACGTGCCATAGGTTGCCTACCCCTGGTGCATCGCATTCTGGACAGTCTTTGGAATACTTCGGAATTCCTTGCAAACACAAGCCATTAGGCAGAAGATCTGTCTTTGTCCCTTAGACTGAGTCATCCCTCCATTGTCACTGTTACATGTATCTGCAGGTCTATACTTTGGCCCACGTACGTTAACGCGCTCCTCTCTTATCTTATTTCCCAGCTATTTTCTCAGGCCTTTTCCTCCCTGCTAAAGTTGAAGTGCCTTGTCCTCACTGCGTTTTTACTGCAGCATCGCACCTGCTCCTTTGTTACCCCAAAGCAAAGAACAAAACCCACCTCTCTCAGCAGTGAAGGACAGGCCTCTGGGCTAGACTCACAAAGGAACTGAGGCGTTGTGATGCTGAGTGTCACAGTGTCAACTGTCATACCCCTAGAAAGTCACAGGAATATCCCTGCGATCCACAAAGTGGAGTTAGGTGCCAAAGCGGAGTTAGGTGCCTATAAAGTGACTAGGGAGAGATGGGCGCCTTAGAATGGCATCCGAAAAAGACAGCCCGCTAGGCAAGGAGTTGCCTAAGTCAGTGGTCCACAAACTTCAGGGTCACCCCCCCCACCCCTCCTTACTCCTGTCTGGGCCCTAACCCTCCCGGGAGGGGGGCCATGGCTCCTGGGGAGCAGGAGGAGGAACCAGGATAGGGGTAAGGAAGCTGAGGCTGGGGCCGCAGCCAGGGAAAGGGTCTGGCTCAGGGGGTGGGAAAGGAGCTGTGGCCGGGGGCAGGAGCCAGGGCTGGGGGTGGGGCCACGGCTAGGTGGCGCTCCCTCCCTGCCCGCCGCAGGGTGGCCTGGGTCCAGCCATGCAGGGGGGCACGCCCCACAGTTTGGGGATCACTGGCCTAAGCTAACCAACGAGAGATGCCGACCACAGGGCTGTGTCCTAAACCCTGCCCATCTCATGGAGTTTGGTGCCTAAGTCCTCGCTGCAGGGAGATGCCTAGTGATCCAGGAATGGGAACCCCACTCCTGGAGCCCAACAGCTTAAGTTCCTAAGCAGTTCCTTGTAAGAACGAGCCAGGCAGGCGCCTCACGCCTCACAAAACAGCCAGAGGATACGGGTGCCACTTTATCACTTTTAACCCAATGGTTACCACACTTGCCTGAGATGTCAGAGACCCCCACTCAAACCCTTTCTCTGTCTCGCTCTGAGGCAGGAATTGAACCTGGGTCTCTCGCATCCCAGACAAGTGCGCTAACCACGGAGTGAGAAGTTGGATAGTAACACCCTGGCCTCCTTTTCCAGCCAGATTTTGAACGGGACCCAATCCTGCCAGTGGGCCTCCGAGCACACTTATCGGATTGTGCCCTGAAGGCAAGAGAGACATTCACCAGCCTGTCCTCTCTCTTGTTCCTGAATCACTCTGGGGCTTAGGCGGGAGACAGGTATCCAGCTGCCCAGAGGAAGGCAGCAGGGCTCAGGCTCAGAGGCAGAAACTAAGATTCCTTCGGGAAATTCTACCTTGAAAATACAGGTGCTGAGTGAGTTTTGGAACCACTGAGACTCGTCTGGAGTTTTGTATCTCTCAATGGAGTCTAAACTGGGATCTAAATACCTAAACTCAGACCTCTGAGCTTCACCAGGGGAGGGAGGGTTGGGTGCCTATGTACCATTGTGAATCTGAATAATATTGGTGTCTTCTTCCTCTCAAAATACAGCTCAGAGCTGTCAGCAAACCCATCCAACCCAGCAGACTCATAGACTCATAGACTTTAAGGTCAGAAGAGACCATTATGATCATCTAGTCTGAACTCCCGCACAACACAGGCCACAGAATCTCACCCACCCACTCCTGTAACAAACCCCTAACCTATGTCTGAGTTATTGAAGTCTTCAAATTGTGGTTTGAAGACCTCAAGCTGCAGAGAATCCTCCAGCAAGTGACCCCTGCCCCACACTGCAGAGGAAGGCGAAAAACCTCCAGGGCTGCTGCCAATCTGCCCTGGAGGAAAATTCCTTCCCGACCTCAAATATGGCGATCAGTTAAACCCTGAGCATGTGAGCAAGACTCACCAGCCAGCACACAGGAAAGAATTCTCTGTAGTAACTCAGATCCCACCCCGTCTAACATCCAGCATGCTCTTGCACTGAGCAGTCGCTGATATCCCAGGGCTGTTCTAAGCAGATATATTTAGAACATTTTCCCATCCCTTGCCTGAACCCCCGATTGCCTCCCGTATCAGGTGAAAAAACCAGGGAGTGGCCATGCCAGATGGTTTGCCTACAATGAAAACATCCGATATAGCTTCAGAAACAAACACAGAGCATGTCCAGTAACTGCCGCTGCACCCTATTTCTGGAAGCTTCTGAGCCAGATTAGCCCCGTGCTCTGCACATGTGCAGAGATGTGTCACAGTGTTTGATGTGAGCTGAAAATACGCCTGGCAGGGTGAGTCCTTCCACCTTGGTGAACATCGCAGTCACGGGCTCACTAATCTGACCAAAGTGTAAGAAGGGTAACAGACTTGTAAGTGATATGTGGATCAATTGGTTCATTTCCATGGGACAAGAGTGCCCCCACTTTGTCTATGTTGCTTATAATGGGGATCAATGTACAGTCAGGCCAAAACCCTGTGTGCACAGCAGGATCTACCATGACACTATCCAGCCTCCATGCTCCTGATCATGAAAGATGTCCTGTCCTTTGCAGGAGCAAGATCACCTTGAATTTCAGCCTTAACCCATTTAATGAAATTTTGTCAAGCCAAAACTGACACCTGTGAAATAACCCAATGGCTTTTCTACAGAGCACAACATGCAGGGAAGATGAGATGAGCGCCCCACTGCTTTGCTCCTTCTCTTTGGACTTGAAAAATCGAATGTGGGTTACACCTGGATGATACAAAATTTAAGAATGTTCAAGAGAGGTGAAAGGCCCGATAATTAATAGTATTTGGGGGAAGAACGCCTGCAATCTTCTGTGGTTGCCCTGACTGCCACTGTCAAAATTAAGGCCACCTTACTTCTCTGTGAGAACATCCGTAAGTTATTTGCATTAACTTCACAGCTGTAGTGTCACACCATGTAGACAAGCCATGAATAAGTAAAAGGAGGGAAATTGGGAGTGGGGAGCCCCCACTAATTCCTTTAGTTTTAAATGCTTTAACTGGTTTTCCAGGACACTCACACAAACGGGTGCAGACATTCAGCTGCAACCCCCGTCAAAGGAGCAGGAGTAGGAGCCACACAATCTGTATCAGTTTTCAGCCCGCAAATCCATTTAACGTCAGAGTCAACATTATAGTCACTGTATCTGCAGTGCTAAGACAATGGGTGTTTTTAACTACTATGCATTAGCTATCTCACTGCAAAACCACAATGGAGGCAAGGCACTTTGGTTTCACCAAAAAGGCAAACTAAGTGAGGTCAGCACTATTCCCCCCTACCTGAAGAGAAACAGGAGAATTTTTTAAAAAAGTCAAAACATCTTTGATATAGGCTGCACAAATCAGTAAATCTGTCAGAATGAAGAACGTCCCTGAAATGTATCATAACAAACTAGGCAGCACACATACAAGGCTATGAAATTAAAACAGACAATTGGAAGTACACCTCTACTCCGATATAACGCTGTCCTCGGGAGCCAAAAAATCTTACCACATTATATTGAACTTGCTTTGATCCACCGGAGCGCAGCCCCCCCCGGAGCGCTGCTTTACCGCGTTATATCGGGTCACGTTATATCGAGGTAGAGGTGTATAAAGAGATCAGTAGAAAAATTGACATCTATAGCTGCAATAAATGACGTCATAGAAGAGTAAGGCATGTACTTCAGTGGGGTACTTCAGGATGGGGGATTATTCACAGAAATTATTAATTACAAAAGGGGAGAAACCACATGTTACTGGAACTGCAAAATGACACTGAATGTTACAGGATTGTACAACCATTTTAGATATACGGCTCCTTTGGGAGAGCTAACAGCAAAAGTATGAATGCACCCTAAAGGTACAGAAACGAATAGGCAAACAAAAGGAATGAAAAATGAATTAATTTATTTATTTTAATAATTAATTTCATGACTCTGGGGGGGCACAAGTCATGAGTTTTCAGTTCCTGTGATTCTCAATCCATCTTGGGGTTGTATGTTTAGTAAAAAATATAGTGGAAGTTTCCTTTGAAGAAGGATTTTATACAAATGCCCTAAGGGACAGATTTTTAAGAGAATTTACGCTCCTTGTGGGATTTTTAAAAGGATCTAGGGGCCGTCAACTTTTAAAACTGTGGCCTTTGGTGAACGCTAGAGAACACAAGCGGTGACATGTGAAAAAGCACAATGGAAAATAACACGGGATTGAGGCAATCCCCATTGGTGGATCAAAATAATAGTTTTCAGAGTAGCAGCTGTGTTAGTCTGTATCCGCAAAAAGAACAGGAGTACTTGTGGCACCTTAGAGACTAACAAATTTATCTGAGCGTAAGCTTTTGTGGGCTACAGCCCACTTCATCATCATCTTCATCAAGCGGGCTGTAGCTCACGAAAGCTTATGCTCAAATAAATTTAAAAGTCTCTAAGGTGACACAAGATGTTCTTTTTGCAAAACAACAGTGTGGATTAAGGCAATCCCCATTGGTGGATCAAAGGAAACTGAAGCAGTTTTGACACCAAGCCAGGAAATCAATCAGTCTTGAACTCAAAAGATCCCAAAGAATGAACATTATCAAAAACAACAACAACAACAACAACAACAAAAAAGAACAAAAATTTAGAACTGAAAACTGCTAGTTACAAGATTGCACCTCAAACAGGAAATGTTACACTAGAAATTCTGTGAAATCTCTTTGCTCAAGCTACTAGCAACTATTAATATTTCCCATGATTATTTGCTATTCAAAATATAAATTAAATAGCACGACAACATCCATCCACACAATGTTAAACAACATTAATGACGAAGTGCTTAGAGGAATAAAAACAACATTTTAAGATAATGTAAAGGAGTGAAACTTTATCTACAGCAGATTACAAGAAAAGGAGTCATATTCAGGGAATCGGAAAAGTAGAGAAGACAATAAGGCCCCACCTCCTGGAGTCACCTGGTTAAGAGTGGCACTTTGCTTTCCATAAATAAAATAATTAATTACATAAAGCCACCCTTGCATAAGCTTCTAGCCATCATGTTTGCAGAGGAAAACTTGAAACCAAGACCCAATCATAACTGGTGCAGCAAGATCTGCTTGAGACTGCAGAGAGACTAAGACCACAGCGGGCACAACTGCCCCATGCAACCAAATAGGGCATTAACTCCAAGAACCACGTGCTGGGGTCCTGTTTCCTACCCCAGGCAGAGGAAGAGAAGCCCCCATCAGCCCCTCCTCCCTGCTGCAACCCTGGGGAAGGGTTCCTCTGCCTAGCTGAAGTTCCCCCCTCTCCCTTCCACTCCCAGCCTGGATCCCCCTACCATGGAGATGAGGAGAAGGACACCTGGGACAGGCTCCACTTTCACTCTACACATCTGTCCCCATCCCCCATCTTCCACCAGCCCCTGGGCTGGGCTCCCCTATTTACCTGGAGCTGTTCCCTGCAGGGGGAGTGTCCCTGGGGGCTGGTAACTCCTCCTCTCCCCAAATCTCCGAGGGCACTCGGCTCTGAGGGATTAAATGCTAAGGGACCAGGAGGGACAGATGTTGGGCAGAGAACTGCGGCACTGAATGGGTGAGGCTGGGGGAGCTGGGAATCAGAAGGAGCAGGGTGCTGAGGCTATTGAACTTTTGGGGGTCACAGATAAGACCCTTATCACTCACCCCCTCTGTCCTTTCTCCCTGTCCCTCTGCATTCAGACAGCACCGAGAGGGACTGATTCCCACGGGGCCTTCTGTGAGAGGCCCAGAGGCCTGGGGATCCTACATCTGCTGCAGCAGGAAACTGGGATTCTCCCGACTGGGAAAAACGGTTGGGTTAACTCGCACACTTCTCCCTGACCCCGACTGAACCTGCGCCTCTTTTCCTAGTCCAGATCGACCCTGAGCATCTCATTTAGCCTGCTTCCTCCCCCCAACAGAGTGAATGTTAGAGCTGCTAAGTTTCTCCTTGGAGGCAGATTGTCTCATCCCTGATTACGGTCCCGTTTTGCTGGGGTTGTGCTGAAGAACATTTATTTTCTCTGCCCATTCTTGTTCGTTAAAACAGAGTCTGAAAGAGCTTGGGCAGGGAGAGGAAAGGGTGCTATGTCAACCTCTGGTTTATTTGAGTGTGATGCGGGTGAGTCCGGGGGATTCCTTCCTTCCGCCTCAAGTGTCACAGTCCGCCTTCGACACCACGGCATCTGTCCCAGCATTGGAGCGTTCATCCTCTCCTGTTCTATCCCTCCCCTTCACAGACTGGTCGTATTGCACAGCAGTTCTCCGCTCACCACGCTTAGGAACCACGCTCTGATTTCCTGGATCCTAAATCAGACTCCCGAGGGCGGGGAATGAAAGGGGACCTGGAGAGGGAATTTAATGAATCCCACACACGGGGTGATCATCCTGAGGCTAAATCCCAGTTGCCATCTATTGGTAAAAGCAGCTGTGGGCTTCTTTCTGCCATGCACAGATTGTTCGCTGATGGGAAAGATGCTAGTTATGCTTTCTTTCTTTGTGATGATACTAAAACTTTCATCAATAACAGGGCCAAACAATGAGAGAGACCAGAAATATCTTGTGAAAGTCGGGAGAAGCCCTCCTTAAATCAGTGGTTCTCAACCAGAGGCCCACGTACCCCTGGGGGTACACAGACCTCTTGCAGGGAGCACATCAACTCATCTAGAGATTTGCCGACTTTTACAACAGGCTCCATAAAAAGCACTAGCGAAGTGAGGATAAGCTAAAATTTCAGACAGACACTGACTTGTTTATACTGCCATACAGACTATACACTGACATGTAAGAACAATATTTCTACTCCAGTTGATTCCTTTTATAATTATACGGTAAAAATGAGAAAGGCAGCAATTTTTCAGTAGTAGCGGCTGTGACACTTCTGTATTTTTATGTCTGATTTTCTAAGAAAGTCACTATTAACCTGGGGGTAGGCCAGACAAATCGGACTCCTGCCAGGGGTACAGTGGTTGGGAAAGGCTGAGAGCCACTGCCCTACATTATAAAGGACTATGGACGACACCATCAGTGGACTTGGGAGGGGACGGGGCGGGGGATGACAGGGGACTGAGAAAGAAGGTGGGGCTATCGACCGGCCTATCCAGCCCTGACGCCAGACTGACCTGGATCGCTGAATCCAGAGGAAGATGAAGAGCCTGACACAGCCCAGTGAGCCTGACACAGCCCAGTGGCTCGCCCCGCCCCCGGTTGGCCACAGCATCGGCAGTGGGCATAGTCCCCATTGTCAGGGATGTCCCCCAAGAGGAATCAAAGCTGACTTGGGACAGGAGCTGCTGACCCTAAAGTCACCCTCCTCTCCGGCTCCCGTTCACGCAAGCTCCCTGGGTTTTCTGTGCCTGCTTCTGTGACAGGATCCCAGTGTCTCGCATGGATTAGCGGCGTTTTTCTGCCAGCCCTAAAAGGTCGCTCTGTCGCTGGTGCCTGCAGGAACAAGGACCAGCAATGGGCTGGGCTAGGGCTGAAATGTGGGGTGCTGGGCTCTGAGCGTTGGGTTGGAGGAAGGGGGATGGGGGATTATCTTTTCTTTCTTCCTTTGAAATAATAAAGGAGAATTGAGTTTCTCAATGCTCCCCCCTCCCAGAGCCCTTTGTCTGGAATATCGATTAAACAGGGTCTTTAAAGGAGTCGGAGGCCATCTTGGAAGGCACTTTACAGGGTTATTTCTGCAGCACTGAGCCCAGACTCCAGATGGCAAAACTACCGGGGTAGGGGGGAGGTTCAGGCTCTTTAGCGATCATCCATCAGCTGCAGGGCGAATCCCCTCCAACATTTCCCATTCCCCTGCCTCTTCTCCAGGGAGAGCCAATCTGCCTAGGATACACCATAGAGAGGAGGGAAGAGGGGCCCTGCCCAGGCACTGGGCCATTAAGGACACAGCCCTAGGAAACAGGAGCTAAAATCCTGCAAAAGGGAGGTGCAGGAAAAGCCCCTCTGCCTCCCCCCCACACACCTATTTTTGCAATCACTGCAGCTGGCTCACCCCAACTGGGGGGACTTCTCTGCACTTTCCCCTCCCGGGTTTCCCCTTCTGCCCTGTGTGGCAGTGCCTGTAACCAACTCCTACCCCCAGTCCTTGATTTGGCCCCTGGGTCCCGCTCCTTCCCCAACCTGCTGCACCCCCCCGGTGCATTCAGTTTTGCCCCTGCCCAGATTCTGCCCCTCCGCCCCCCAGGAACAGCCGGGAGCTGCTTGTCAGCCCCCGAGCGGGCAGGGTGCGGGCAGGGCAGTGCCAGCAGATCTCCCTGAGCAGCAGCCGCGGTTCACACCAGCATGGCCAGGGGCTGGGAACACAAAGCAGCAGATTTGGGGCAACAGGTGACTCCGGCTCCCACCGCCCTCTGCCCCCGTGTCGCTGCCCCAGCACGGCCCGGCCGGGCTCCCCGCACAACGCACCCACCGGGGCTGGCGGCAGCTTTCCCGGGCCCCGGGCGGGAATCGCAGCCAGCTCCGCTGGGAGCAGCCTGGGGCCAAACCTCCCCCTGCAGCCCGGGGGTGCCGGGGGGGCGGGGGCGGGTCTCTCTCACCTTCCCTCCGAGCGGGGCCCCCCGGGGCAGGGGCCGGGCCGGGCTGGGGGCTCTGCCCTGGGAGAGGCTCCTGGGGAGCAGCGGGAAGGGCCCTGCTGGAGATTCCCCTCTCCCGGCTGCAGCCAGGGCTCCGGGCTCCCAGCACCAGCCGCCGGGGCTCGGGGATCTCGCCAGGAGCCTGGGAGCCAGAGTCACCGCAGCGGCTGCGAGTCACTTCCTGCTGCCGGGCCGGGGCCCAGCGCTCGCTGCTCCTGGGTCCTAGCGATCAACCCTCCCACTACAGCCCCCCTGCCCCAGACCGTGCCTCTCCCAGTCTAGACAAGGGCAGCTTCTCTGAGCCCCCTCACACACACGCGTAAATTGGGCCCCTAGACTCTTGCCTAGGTGCCGTAATCCAGCCCTGGATCCCCCCAGGTTGAGTGCGGGGAGTTGATTCAGTAGCTGGTGTGTCTGGTCCCTGCTCAGAGAGAGGAGGCTGCGCTCCATCTGTCTCTGTTTTTTGGCCTGAGTCACAAGCTGCTGCCTCCTCCACTGGGATATGGGAGCCCGAAGGGAACAGCGGCTGCTCCCCCAGCAGGGTGGGGCTGTGCTGGGAGGAGGGCACCTTCATTAAAGCCCCCTCTGTGCCCAGCCCATGTAGGATTGTTGCCAACTCTCCCCTATAGCTATAAAGGAAGGTGATTTTGGCTCCTGCAGTAGGAGCTGGAACTGGGAGACCCCAATGAGCTCCAGTGACAAGATTGGTACAAATCACTTCCAGCTCCTGCAGGGCTTCTAGTTTCTCCTCAAACACCCCCTCAACAGCTATTTAATTAATTCTGTGTCCCTGCCACCCCCACATATGCCCCCTGTCCAGCAATTCATTCTGCCTCCCCAGTCCCCACACTAGTTCCACCCTTCCCGTCTACATGGCAATACCAGTTTGGGAATATGTCATGTGTTCTTTAACGGCAGTACTACCTAAAGGTATGAATTTACTCAGATGTCATGACCAGAGCCTGCCCTAGCCATAAACAGACTAAATCAATTGCTTAGAGCCCCAAGCAACTCAGGAGGGCTCCCGATTCACTGTTTATTATAAGAACATGCCTGTTTTAAATTGTGGGGGGAATGTTCCTGTTTAGGGCCTCCAATGGGCTAGCACTGGCACAGATAACGAGAAAGCATCTTTCTCTCCTGCTGTTGCATATAATGTGCAATCCCCATTTTTGTCTTCCGCCCCCAACCTGATATGTTCTTCTGAAGCTACTTTCAGAAAGCAGGAGTTGATGTCAAGTTCTTTAATAATATCTATGTAACCCATCAACCCTACAAAGTACTATGTGTATATTTACATCTAACTCACCAGTAGGAACTCACTCATCAACCCTACCAAGTACTAGGTACTAGTGTGAACCACGATGCATTGATCAGGTCAGTGGTTCTCACACTATCTACCACTCTTTTCTTTTCTCAAAGATAAACTAGGGACAGGTTTACAATGAAAAGTAACATTGATGTAGGTGGGTCGGTTGGGGTGGGGAAAGAACCCGCGTCCTTGACTGATGTTTCTATGCCGACAAAACCTCCAGTAATCGATCGATGCACTTTTGTTGATGGAAAAGGGCTTTTGGTGGCATAGCCAACTTTGGTCTGGTGGTGTTTGTTTGCAGAGAGAACAAAACCCCTTTTGTCAGCGTAGGCTGCATTTCCACTAGGGGGCTGTGCTGGCAGTAGAGTTGGCTTAGGTCATGCCTGTACTAAAAAGTTAGGTCAATGCAGTTATGTTGATTAGGGCTGTGAAAAATCCACACCCCTGAGTGACGCGGTTAAGAAGATCTAATCCCTAGTGTAGATCCATGGAAGAATTCTTCTGTGGACCTAGCTCCCACCTCTCAGGAAGGTGAATTAGCTACAGTGAGAGGAGAACCCTTCCTATCGCTGGAGTGAGAGTCTACACTGGAAGCACTACAGCAGTGCCACTGCAGAGTTTTGTGAAGACATAGACTTCACCTAAGAAGGAAGAGAGTCAAGACTGTAAGGGAGGATGGATGGTAGGTCCCCTAACTTGGGAAGCAAGGAAATGGGAATTCCATCCGAACAGCCAGCGAGAGACATGCATGTGCCTGTCCATTAAAGGTTGACTTTGTAACCTGAAATTATCCCACAGACACTGGCAGGAGAGGAAAAGGCAGGTAAAAAGTCAAAAGACGGTTTAAAAAACATATGATGTTTTATTAAAAACTCACGCTTTACAGGGTAGTCTCAAAATTGTTGATCTCTTGAGGTTTGCACCAGTGCAATTCTGCCCCACACCCCACTGTGACCCCTGCAACCCCCACATTCACCCCTGTCCCTCACAGCCCGTCTGCACTTCCTGCAGTTTCAGTGGTTCTTCACCCATCCCTTTCTCACCCCTAGTACTGGCAAGGAGAGGGATGAACTTCCAAGGGGTGAGAGAGAGGAGGGGCCAGGAGAATGGGGAGACAGGAGTCCTCCAAGGTCATGGAGACTAGGATGATGGTGGCTAAAGAAACCCATCTTTTAATTCCCGGTGGGCTTTTCCCTCAGTGTCTCAGTGCCTGAGCTGGGATCCCAGTCTTCCTGACTATGGAGGACAGTGAGAAATAGGCTGCACAGTCCATAGGGGGAAAACCTGACGTCTCCATCTCCATTGCTGCTTCCTCTCTATGCTTTGATGATCCATTGTCCCCCATGGAGGCACCAGGGTCATGGAGATGAGGACATCTGAGGCTAGAGAGGCTGATTTCAGGGTTCTCAGGGGGGATATTTCCCCCCTGTGTCTTAGGGACACAGTCTGAGCTGGGATCTCCCCACCTGGAGCAAAGGTCGGATTTTCTCCCCAGTGAAAGAGGCGGGCGGGAAAGTGAAAACCAGGCCCTGGTTCTCAGCATCAAAAAATGTCACCTGCCCCCGTTCACAGTCCAGAGAAACCCGCATCCTGCTGGGGGCCTGGTTCAGGGGCAGGCAGGTCTCAGGGGAGGTGAGAGCCTGGTATTGATCTCCACACCGCTCCACAGCCTAGATCCCCCCCTCAGGGTTACGGCTGATCCATCCCTTCCTCCTCACAAAGCAGCAAAGAATCCTGTGGCACCTTATAGACTAACAGACGTTTTGGAGCATGAGCTTTCGTGGGTGAATACCCACTTCCTCAGATGCATGTAATGGAAATATCCAGGGGCAGGTATATATATGTGTGCTAGCAAGCAAGCTAGAGATAACGAGGTCAGTTCAATCAGGGAGGATGAGGCCCTGTTCTAGCAGTTGAGGTGTGAAAACCAATTCACACCTCAACTGCTAGAACAGGGCCTCATCCTCCCTGATTGAACTGACCTCGTTATCTCTAGCTTGCTTGCTAGCACACATATATATACCTGCCCCTGGATATTTCCATTACATGCATCTGAGGAAGTGGGTATTCACCCACGAAAGCTCATGCTCCAAAACGTCTGTTAGTCTATAAGGTGCCACAGGATTCTTTGCTGCTTTTACAGGTCCAGACTAACACGGCTACCCTCTGATACTTTCCTCCTCACAGACTCTCTGGCCACTCCCACAGCCAAGAATTGCCCACCCCCAACTTCCACCTCCCAGCAATGTGTGTGAAAACCAAGGGTTTTCACACCTCAACTGCTAGAACAGGGCCTCATCCTCCCTGATTGAACTGACCTCGTTATCTCTAGCTTGCTTGCTAGCACACATATATATACCTGCCCCTGGATATTTCCATTACATGCATCTGAGGAAGTGGGTATTCACCCACGAAAGCTCATTGCTCCAAAACGTCTGTTAGTCTATAAGGTGCCACAGGATTCTTTGCTGCTTTTACAGGTCCAGACTAACACGGCTACCCTCTGATACTTTCCTCCTCACAGACTCTCTGGCCACTCCCACAGCCAAGAATTGCCCACCCCCAACTTCCACCTCCCAGCAATGTGTGTGAAAACCAAGGGTTTTCACACCTCAACTGCTAGAACAGGGCCTCATCCTCCCTGATTGAACTGACCTCGTTATCTCTAGCTTGCTTGCTAGCACACATATATATACCTGCCCCTGGATATTTCCATTACATGCATCTGAGGAAGTGGGTATTCACCCACGAAAGCTCATGCTCCAAAACGTCTGTTAGTCTATAAGGTGCCACAGGATTCTTTGCTGCTTTTACAGGTCCAGACTAACACGGCTACCCTCTGATACTTTCCTCCTCACAGACTCTCTGGCCACTCCCACAGCCAAGAATTGCCCACCCCCAACTTCCACCTCCCAGCAATGTGTGTGAAAACCAAGGGTTTTCACACCTCAACTGCTAGAACAGGGCCTCATCCTCCCTGATTGAACTGACCTCGTTATCTCTAGCTTGCTTGCTAGCACACATATATATACCTGCCCCTGGATATTTCCATTACATGCATCTGAGGAAGTGGGTATTCACCCACGAAAGCTCATGCTCCAAAACGTCTGTTAGTCTATAAGGTGCCACAGGATTCTTTGCTGCTTTTACAGGTCCAGACTAACACGGCTACCCTCTGATACTTTCCTCCTCACAGACTCTCTGGCCACTCCCACAGCCAAGAATTGCCCACCCCCAACTTCCACCTCCCAGCAATGTCTCCCTGAGGTGAATCTGTCACAGCCAAGCACACAGGGCAAAATGTCAAATCGCTCTGGATTGTCGGGTAGATCCTCTTCTGTGAATCCCCATCTTGCACTTTTCCCATCCTCTGATACGATGAGTTCGGGATGAGCCGTGTCTGGATCCAGAGTCATGTTCACTGGGGAGAGAGAGAATCAGAGCATTAGGGGCAGAGCTTGGCCCTGGGGGAGGCTGGAGACATTTCTAACACTCCCCAGCAGCTTGATGCTGGATGTGACAGTCCTGGATCCCTGGGAGGGATCTCAGGAGGAAGAAGTGGGGTGAGGCTTTGGGGGGAAGAGGCAGAGCAGGGGAGGGGCCTCGGGGGAAAGAGGTGGGGCAGGGGAGGTTCCAGCACTCTGGCTGGAGTGTCTGGTTTTTAAGTATTACCAAGTTGGCAACCCTACCCCGGGGTCAGAGGAAAGTGTTCGGATGCAGGTTCGTGAGAGTGCTTCTGTTCCTTGGCGTGGGCATGGACTCAGTATTAAGGCTGGTATCAGGATTGTTCATGTGACTTGAGCTTAGGGTCGCCGTAGTATTTACAATTCTCTATTTTATTTGTGAATGGGACGTGTGTCACGAGCTGTGTTAGTTTGGTTTGTAACTTCAGCTCCAGGTTCACGAAAGTGTCTCGATAGAATTTCTGTCTTCACTTGAAGCCCATCTCCACCGTCAATCTCACCCCGTCTGTGCAATCCTAGGGATTCCCTTCTTCTTTTCTCCAGTTCAGATGGCAGAGTGTCTGGAGGGGGAAGGGACAGAAGAGATGAGACAGCACGCTTTCATGTTTGAAACAACACCCCTGTAATGACCTTGGAGTTCATTAAACAACACATCAGTACATAACAAAAGAATAGAACTTTTATTAAAACAACCTAGAGAACTTCTGAGGTGAACTGTTGTCAGGAGCAGAGGACACTCCCTAGAAGTGGGGGGGCCACCAGTGCCCAAACTGTGACCCTGCCCCTCTTCTTCCCCACCCGGGTGCCACCTCTTCTCCCGTGCCCAATCTGTAACCGAATCTATAATATATATTAATTACTTAGGAATCCTCAGTTATCACTTTGAGAGTTAGCAGGTTCTTGTCCCAAGATGAGGCCCAGTATTAT
This sequence comes from Gopherus flavomarginatus, assembly GCF_025201925.1. Lineage (NCBI taxonomy): Eukaryota > Metazoa > Chordata > Testudines > Testudinidae > Gopherus > Gopherus flavomarginatus. The sequence goes on along the minus strand of NC_066628.1, from coordinate 6,507,124 downwards.
TCAAATTATTATACAGCTGGAAACCCCAATGTGCATAGTTGCAACACTCACACTATAGAAATTCCTGTATTATTACAAATATAGTTTATTAATATATTTAGCACAGTCACAAACACCCCAACTCAATAAGGGAGACAGAGGTACTACAGAATATACATCTACACACCCACATACTCACACCATCCCTTGCAGAATAACCTGACATGTTAGCCATCATCTTCCTCATCACCATCACCTTCTTCATCATCATGCATGGCCATCATTCTGGCACCTCCTTCTCCTACTGCCTCTAGGCTGGGATACTACTTTTACAATATGTTTCTCCGATGCCGCTATATTTAATGCATATTTAGTAAGGAATATTCCTCTTTTCCTTATTTGTATTTTGTCATCTTACTAATGTTGGAGTGTCTTTTTTCTATAGGTTCATATATCATACAATCATAGAAGATTAGGACTGGAAGAAATCTCAGGAGGTCATCTAGTCCAACCCCCTGCTCAAAGCAGGACCAACACCAACTAAATCATCCCAGACAAGGCTTTGTCAAGCCAGGCCTTAAAAACTTCTAAGGAAGGAGATTCCACCACCTCCCTTGGTAACCCATTCCAGTGCTTCACCACCCTCCTAGTGAACTAGTGTTTCCTAATACCCAACCTAAACCTCCCCCACTGCAACTTGAGACCATTGCGCCTCATTCTGTCATCTGCCACCACTGAGAACAGCCGAGCTCCATCCTCTTTGGAACCCCCCTTCAGGTAGTTGAAGGCTGCTATCAAATCCTCCTCACTCTTCTCTTCTGCAGACTAAATAAGCCCAGTTTCCTCAGCCTCTCCTCATAAGTCACGTCCCCAACCCGCTAATCATTTTCATTGCCCTCTGCTAGACTCTCTCCAATTTGTCCACATCCTTTCTGTATTGGGGGCCCAAAACTGGATGCAATACTCCAGATGTGGCTTCACCAGTGCTGAATAGAGGGGAATAATCACTTCTCTGGATCTGATGGCAACACTCCCACTAATGCAGCCCAATCTTCTCCCACGGTCTCTAGACTCATCCCAATTTCTGCTCCTCGATCCCATCTTGGTACCTTTGAACTTCTTCAGAGTCTCCGTTAGGACACTATTATTCTGAGACAACTCTCCAAGTCTCTTTTCCAGCTCTGAAGACATCTCCACTGGCTGCTGGAACTTCCCCTTCTCACACCTGGAGAGAAAATGTCACATTCTTGTATTTTGTTTAGTGACACATCATCTTTGTTGTTAGTGAACGTTGCTGCTCTAATGGGTCTGGAATTAGAATTCCTTGACTTCTCCCAGCCTCAGAGCAGGTGCAGCACAGGCTGTGGCCGTGCAACCTTCCCCCTGAAGATCCTGTTAATATTCTTCAGCTCTGGCCTGGAGAAGCCGGCTCTGGGGCAAAACAGGAATTGAGTCTCCCAGCCAATTCACTCCTTGGCCTCCCTGCTGGTCTTCGTGTTGTAGTCATGTGTGCACTCAGAAATGGACTGATTCATTACAAATTAAGTCCTGAACAGATGTAAGAGGTGCTGGGGCTCAAGAAATTTTTTAATTTTCATAAGTGACGCGGCATGCCCAGAGGTGCTGGGGCGATGAACAATGGGTGCCAGGTTTGTATAATTTTTGATGGTGCCCAGAACATGTCCAAGCAGAGCCATCCTGTCCATAGGACAGACTGGGGCAACCATCCCGGGCCCTGCGCTTCAGGGGGACGCGGGGTCTCAGGTGGCCTGGGGGTTAGCGGGGAGTCTGGCGCCAACAGCAGCGAGCGACCCGGCCCCAGCCCACCCCACTCTGCTCCGCCCTGCTGGGTCCTGGAGTCGCTTGGGGGAGGGGGCGTAAGCCAAAAAGAGGCAGGGAAGGGGCTTGGGGTAAGGGAAGGAATGGGGCGGGGAGGGGGTAGAGCAGGGGTGGGAAGAGGTGGAGCAGGAGTGGGAAGAGGTGGGGCAGGGCAGGCTGAGGCCAGGACTGTGGCTGCTGCCGGCGCCAGGTCCCCCGCTAACCCTCCGGACCACCCTGGACCTCGCTTCCCCCTGAAGTGTGGAGCCCCCCAAAGCACGGGGACTGGGTCGGGTGCCCCGGTCCATCCTATGGACGGGATGGCTCTGAAAATATAAGCCCAAACATTGGTGAAACTGGTCCCACATTCCTGAATATTGGTGAAGCATGGTCACCAAGGGGCCATATAACTCACTGCCTGTGGTGATGAACTGCCAAGCCTACAGGTGCCGGGTCTCAGCCCTGGCAAGCCACAGCACAAATTAAACATTGATCTACTCCCCACTTCCCCAGCTCACTCCACACAGGTCTCCAAACAGTCCTTAAGCAGTAAAGACTCTTGATGCTCGCTGCCCCGGGCAGGACTCTATCCTGTGCCCTAGCGAGGAAAGGCCCATATTCCATCCCCAGAACCCTGAGGCAGCCAGTCCCCCAGGGAGGTGACTTCTCTAGAAATACTTGAGGTTCAGAAGCTTTCCCGCAGGATGGTTAACTCCAGAGTGTTAGGCCAGGGGGTGAGAATCTCTGGATGTTAAATTCATCCGAGATGTGTAGCCGAATGTGACCCAGCCCCACGTGCTGTGCTGTGGCGTCCTGGCAAGACGGAGTTTGAACACAGCGGCCAAGTCCTTTCCCGGCCCTGTAAAGCAGGAAGGAGCCACGTACCTGCTTAAGGTGCTTCTGATGTCCTAGAAGAAAGATAAAGAACAGGGAGCTCAGTCCCACGGGCTCAGGGCCCCGCCTGCTCTGGAGGGGGCTCGCTCTAAATTCAGCACCGTGCACATGGGGATCTAGGACCCTTTTATTCATAAACATTTTTTCCCAAGTGCATTGGCACGACTCTGCGGGTGCTCTGGGGCTGGAGCACCCATTAAAAAAAAAGGGTGCTCAGCACTAACCGGGGGAGCTTCTCCCCTTCCCCTACCTCCCAGTGCCACCCGCCCCCAGGCGGCCCTGCCAATCAATTCCTCCCCCTCCCCCCCAGCGCCTCCCAGCCCCAGGCAGCCCTGTCGATCAACTCCTCTCCCTCCCGCCCAGCATCTCCCACCCCCAAGTGGCCCTGCCAATCAACTCCTCCCCCTCCCCCCCAGCGCCTCCCATCCCCAGGCAGCCCTGCCGATCAACTCCTCTCCCTCCCGCCCAGCACCTCCCACCCCCAAGTGGCCCTGCCAATCAACTCCTCCCCCTCCCCCCCAACGCCTCCCACCCCCGGGCGGCCCTGCCAATCAACTCCTCCCCCTCCCTCCTAGTGCCACCCGTCCCTGGGTGGCCCTGCCGATCAACTTCCCCCACTCCCGGCCCAGCACCTCCCACCCTCGGGCAGCCCTGCCAATCAACTCCTCCCCCTCCCTCCAGCGCCTCCCGTCCCTGGGCGACCCTGCTGATCAACTCCTCCCCCTCCCCGCCCAGAACCTCCCTCCTTCTGTGCATCAGCTGTTCAGCGGTGTGCAGGAGGCACGGGGTGGGGCGAGAGGGCAGAGCACACTCAGGGGAGGGGGTGGAATGGGGCAGAAAGAGGTGGGCTCGGGTGGGGCCTTGGGGGAAGGGGTGGGGTGGGGGCAGGGCCTCGGGCGGAGAAGGGGTCGAGCGCCCCCAGGGAAATGAGGAAGCTGGCACCTATGCCCAAGTGGGTTTTTGCTGTTATTTGTGGAAAACGAAAGCCACAGAGATGGTATTGTGAGTGGAAATGGGCAGGAGCGTTCTCATGGGAAGGGCTCTTTCTCTTTCTGATGCCCATATTGAAAAACTCTCTAACTCTTTGTGCTCCTCTCATGGTCATGAATGAGCGTGGAGAGTTTGTGACCAGACCAGAGAACCCTGCTGTTTATAACGCGCAGGTCATTCCCTCAAGGAAGAGAAACAGTATCTCCTTCTCCCACCTTCGTCCCACCCATAGCCCCAATAACTTTGTTCCCCCACCCTCATCTTCCCCCACCTCCCTAGTGCTGCAGGTCACAGGCGCCAACTCTGTGGGTGCTCCAGGGCTCAAATACCCACAGAAAAAAAAATAGTGGGTGCTCAACATCCACCAGCCACAGCTGTTTGGTGGTGCTGCCAATCAGCTGTTTTGTGGCTGGGAGAAGCGCTGGGGGAGGGTGGAGAACAGTGAGTGGGGGATCTTGGGGGAGGGGTTGGAGTAGTAAGAGCCAGAGCGAGGGCGCGGCCTCGGGGCAGAGTGGGGGTTGAGCACCCCCTGGGAAAAATAAGAGTCAGAGCCTATGCTGTACATTCCCGCAGATACAGCCCAGAGCTCTCAAATATTCCATCCTGCTGCCCTGCAGAATCCAGAGACCAAGGAGGGGCAGGAATTGCCAAGTGTGGATAGAATGAGGAGCAAGGGGAAGAAACTACGAAAGGGAAAGTTGTGGCTGAATATCAGGGCAATCTTCCTAACTCTAGAAGTATCTGGCTAGAGAATCATCTCCCAAGGGAAAACGGTGGAAGCCGCAACCCCTGGGAACTTTGAACCTTGACTGCAAAAAACCAAAGAAAGTGAGTTGGTGGGAGCAACCCTGCTCTGGCCCCAGGGCCATGGAGTGTCTGAGCGAAGGGGGCATTTCCATCTCAAACATCTAGGAGCCTGTAACTCTCCAAAGGACAATCATAATTCCCATTCCAGCAATGCACCGACTGAGTTACTGACTCCTGGACTCCGTTGCTGTGACACCTGTGCAGAGCGGCTAACAGGGGAGTTTCAGTGGGAGTTTCCAGGGGGAGGTTGCAGGGGAGACCAAGGCAGAGGAACCGGGAAGGCAGACCAGGGAAGAGGCAGCCCTGCGCTGGTCGGTGGCCTGCGGTGCGGTGTGAGCTGTGGATTGCCAGGCACAGAGTTGCAGCGCTACGATGGAGGCAGAGGCAGCAGGTGCAGACACACTGAGGATGACTGGGTGCGGCAGCTGCGGCATGTACATGGTCCTAGAGGGAGCACCTGAAAGGAGTTTCATCTGCATGAAGTGTCGTCTGATAGAGGTGCTGGAGGAAAAGGTAAGGGGACTGGAGATGCAAGTGGAAACTCTGGCTGAGTTTAGAAGGGGATTTGAGCAGATGATGGAACACAGACATGATGAGGCACAGGGGACAAGCTCAGGCGAGCAGACAAAAGCAGGACCTAAGGACTCTGAGGAGGGACTGCTGGATGAGGAAAGTGGATGGTGGAAGCATGTCACTAGGAGAACCAGGCAGAGGATAAGACGGGCCAGCGATGGACAATTAGAACTCAGGAATAGGTTTGCTGAGTTGGGAAATGAAGATGGAACACAGCGGGCTGCTGAAGGAGTAACGGCAAGGAAGAAGAGGCAAGCAGCTAGTCCTGCAGATGGAGGGGAGCGGTCAGTGGAGGCAACATCAAGTACAAGCCCTAGGAGGATTGTGAGGGCGAATACAAATCAGGAGGAATCACGGCCAGCTGCTGTGGGGGATAGACCGGAGAATCGCATTGTCACCAGGAAAAGGCAAGTCTACGTGATTGGAGACTCTCTACTGAGAAGAGTAGACAGGCCTGTAACTAGACCGGATCGGGAGAACAGAAGAGTGTGCTGTCTGCCGGGGGCTAAGATACAGGATGTGGACTTGAGCCTGAATACGATCTTAGCGGGAGCGGGAAAAAATCCGTTGATTATCCTTCATGTGGGAACGAACGATACAGCTAGTTACTCACTGGACTGTATCAAGGAGGACTATTTCAGACTGGGGAAGAGGCTTAAAGACATCGAGGCTCAGGTGATCTTCAGTGGGATTCTGCCGGTTCCTAGAGCGGGGCGACGAAGGAGGGACAAGATTATGGCGATCAACAGATGGCTCAGGGAGTGGTGTTATAAGGAGGGCTTTGGGATGTACGGTCACTGGGACGCATTACGGATAGACGACTGTTTGCTCAGGATGGACTTCATCTCAGCAAGGAGGGAAATAGGATTCTAGGATGGAGGCTCGCCGACCTCATCAAGAGGGCTTTAAACTAGAAAGTTGGGGGAGATGGTTGGGAAATGTTCGGGAGATCTCCAAGCCAGAACATAACCCGGAGAGGGAAGTAAACAAAGTGAGCGGGGATACCCTTGCGGCCCCAAGATTTGATCCAAGGAGGAATAGTGGAGTAGAAACCAGAGTAACGGGTGATGCTGGTGGCAGACAGTTTGTGCACGACGGGGGAAAGAATGTCACTGACGCCAAACGCCGAAAATTAAAAGGTTTGTACACTAATGCGAGGAGCCTAGGTAACAAGATGGAGGAACTGGAGTTACTCGTGCAGGAAGTGAAGCCGGATATTATAGGGATTACCGAAACCTGGTGGAATAGTACTCATGACTGGAGCACGGGATTGAAGGCTATGTGTTGTTCAGAAAAGACAGGAAGAAAGGCAAAGGTGGGGGAGTAGCCTTGTACATCAATGATGAAATTAAATGTAGCGTAATAAAATGCGATGGAATGGATAAGACGGAGTCCGTCTGGGCAAAAATCACGCTGGGTAAAAAAGCAACTAGAGCTTCCCCTGAGATAGTGCTTGGGGTGTGCTACAGACCGCCGGGATCGGATTGGGATATGGATAGAGACCTCTTTAATGTCTTTAATGAAGTAAACACAAAGGGGAAATGTGTGATTATGGGGGACTTCAACTTCCCGGATATAGACTGGAGGACGAGTACTTGCACGAATAATAGGGGTCAGATTTTTCTGGATGTGATAGCGGATGGATTCTTCATCAAGTAGTTGAAGCACCTACGAGAGGGGATGCCATTTTAGACTTGGTGTTGGTGAGCAGTGAGGACCTCGTAGAAGAAATGGTGGTAGGGGACAACCTTGGTTCGAGTGATCATGAGCTGATTCAGTTCAAACTAGATGGAAGGATAAACAAATGTAGATCTGCGATTAGGGTTTTTGACTTCTCGAGGGCTAATTTTAAAGAGTTAAGGAAATTAGTTAGGGAAGTGGATTGGACGGAGGAATTAGTGGATTTAAGTGTGGAGGAGGCCTGGAATTACTTTAAGTCACAGCTGCGGAGACTGTCGGAAGCCTGCATCCCGAGAAAGGGGAAAAGAACCATGGGCAGGAGTTGCAGGCCAAACTGGATGAGCAAGCAACTCAGAGAGGGGATTAGACAAAAGCAGAAAGCTTACAGGGAGTGGAAGGAAGGCAGGATCAGTAAAGAAAGCTACCTTGCTGAGGTCAGAACATGTAGGGATAAAGTGAGGAAGGCTAAAAGCCGCATTGAACTGGAACTTGCAAAGGGAATCAAAACCAATAGTAAAAGGTTCTACAGCCACATAAATAAGAAGAAAACAAAGAAAGAAGAAGTGGGGCCGCTATACACTGAGGATGGAATGGAGGTTAAGGATAACCTAGGCATGGCCCAACATCTAAACAAGTACTTTGCCTCGGTTTTTAATAAGACTAGTGAGGAACCTTGCAATGATGGAGGGATGATAAACGGGAATGTGGATATGGAAGTGGATATTACTGCAACTGAGGTAGAGGCCGTACTTGAACAGCTCGATGGGTCGAAGTCGGAGGGCCCGGACAATCTCCACCCGAGGATATTAAAGGAACTGGCGCGTGAAATTGCGAGCCCGTTAGCGAGAATTTTTAAGCAATCGATAATCTCGGGTGTTGTGCCGTATGACTGGAGGATTGCTAATGTAGTTCCTATTTTTAAGAAAGGGAAAAAAGAGTGATCCGGGTAATTATAGGCCTGTTAGCTTGACGTCTGTAGTATGTAAAGTCTTGGAAAAAATTTTAAGGGAGAAAGTAGTTAAGGACATAGAGGTCAATGGTAATTGGGACGAATTGCAACACGGATTTACTAAAGGTAGATCGTGCCAAACCAATCTGATCTCCTTCTTTGAGAAGGTGACGGATTACTTAGATGAAGGAAATGCGGTAGATATAATTTACCTAGATTTCAGTAAGGCGTTTGACACGGTTCCGCACGGGGAGCTGTTAGTTAAATTGGAAAAGCTGGGAGTGAATATGAAAGTTGTAAGGTGGATAAGGAACTGGTTAAAGGGGAGACTCCAGAGGGTCGTATTGAAAGGTGAACTGTCGGACTGGAAGGAGGTCACCAGTGGAGTCCCTCAAGGATCGGTTTTGGGACCGATCTTATTTAACCTTTTTATTACTGACCTTGGCACAAAGAGCGGGAATGTGCTAATAAAGTTCGCGGATGACACGAAGCTGGGGGGTATTGCTAACACGGAGAAGGACAGGGATACTATTCAAGAAGATCTGAACCACCTTGTAAACTGGAGTAATAGAAATAGGATGAAATACAATAGTGAAAAGTGCAAGGTCATGCATTTAGGAATTAATAATAAGAATTTTGGATATACGTTGGGGGCGCATCAGTTGGAAGCGACGGAGGAAGAGAAGGACCTTGGGGTACTGGTTGATAGCAGGATGACTATGAGTCGCCAATGTGATACGGCTGTTAAAAAAGCAAATGCGATTTTGGGATGCATCAGGCGGGGTATTTCCTGCAAGGATAAGGAGGTGTTAGTACTGTTGTATACGGCGTTGGTGAGACCCCATCTGGAATACTGTGTGCAGTTCTGGTGTCCCATGTTCAAGAAGGATGAATTCAAACTGGAACAGGTTCAGAGACGGGCTACGAGGATGATCCGAGGAATGGAAAAACTGCCTTATGAAAGGAGACTCAAAGAGCTTGGCTTGTTTAGCCTGGCCAAAAGAAGGCTGAGGGGGGATATGCTCGCCCTATATAAATATATCAAGGGGGTTAACGTTAGGGAGGGAGAGGAATTATTTAAGTTTAGTACTAATGTAGCCACGAGGACGAATGGGTATAAACTGGATATTAGGAAGTTTAGACTTGAAATTAGACGAAGGTTTCTGACCATTAGGGGAGTGAAGTTCTGGAATAGCCTTCCGAGGGAAGTAGTAGGGGCAAAAGACTTTCCTGGCTTTAAGACAAAGCTTGATAAGTATATGGAGGGGATGTTATGATAGGATCGTTAATTTGGGCAATTGATCCTGAATTACCACCAGACAGGTCTGCTCAATGGTCTGCGGGGTGATGTTGCATGCGATGGGTACTGAGTTGCTGCGGAGAACTCCTTCTTGGGTGCTGGCTGGTGACTCTTGCCCACATGCTCAGGGTTTAGCTGATCGCCATATTTGGGGTCGGGAAGGAATTTTCCTCCAGGGCGGATTGGCAGGTGCCCTGGAGGTTTTTTCGCCTTCCCCTGCAGCGTGGGGCACGGGTCGCTTGCTGGTGGTGTCTCTGCAGCTTGAGGTCTTCAAACCATTTTTGAGGATTTCAATAACTCGGTCCTGGGATAGGGGTTGTACAAAATTGGATGGGTGGGGTTCTGTGGCCTGCCTTGTGCAGGAGGTCAGACTAGATGATCAGATTGGTCCCTTCTGACCTATGAGTCTATGAGTCTATGAGTCTATGAGATCTGGGGGGGTCTCTAAGTCAGTCTCACCTGCAGGAATTTGCTGGCCGGCTGCCGGCACATCCCCTCCATCTCGCCGATCAGCTCGCTGAGACGGGGTATCTCCTTGGACACTCTGGTGGCGTCTTCATCCTGGCTCTTCCTAATCTCCTTGTCCAACTTTTCCAACTGGGCCAGCAGGAGTTGCTCTTGGTCCTCCAGAAACTGGCGCAGCTGCTTAAATACAGATACAATCTTCTGCCTCTCGGCTTCCATTTTCTCCTGTAAGGGACACGCAGGGAAAAGGCAAGTTGGGACTACGTGGAGAGTCACGGGCCATTTCACAGTAGATCCCTAGCTGGAGGGTCAGGGACGCTCACCAGAGTTGCACATGCTGCCTGCCTGCGATGGTCCAAGTGACCTGAAAGGAAGTGTCACCTTGACTATTAGCCCTGTGACGAACGTTCAAATTATCCCTAGAAAGGATCTGTCTTCATAAATAAACAGTCTCCCGCCTTCACCATTTGCCTGCCTCATCTCCATTAAACCAGAACAGAGTTTACTTGACACAGACAACTAACTAATCACTGCGGAAAGGGGAAAGTTACCCACAGTCGCTTTCCCATCACTCAGAGTAAGGAGATCACTGACAATGCTCCCGAGAACATCTGCTAGCGATTAACAAAGGCACCTACCAGCAGTTCCAGGAGTCTCTTTTCCTCACTCAGTTTAACGGCCGGGATCTCATCTCTCTCTTTCATCATGCTCTGCAAATGGAGCTGAATTTGATCCTAACAAAAGAAAAGTGACTTTTGATTTTTCCCTTTTCCCAGGGTTATTTCCCTGCTGGATTTGTGTTTTCCAGGATGTCACATCGGTAACAAAGCTCATTTCAGGAATACCTGGCTCAAGCCACTTCAGATGTGGCCCACTAACCCTAACTTGGAATCCCAGGAGGGAGGGGAATTTTCAAGACAATCGGAGTAAGAGCGAGGATTTCAGAGCAGTTCAAAAAATTGGCTTTCAAACAATAAACCAGTTTCAACCTTAACTGTAGCGGTGCTACCAACCCACCGTTATTCACATGTCCCTGGCAGCAGAACTGCCGTCTCTTTCTCTTCAGTCCGAACCTCCTTTTTGGCTGCATCTGGGCTGCAGCAGGCTCATCCGCTCCGTCTCTGACGGGAACCGTGCAGCCATCATTGTTAATTCCCTTTAAGGGAGACAGCACCTCCTCTGGACACCTCAGCACAATGCTAGAGCAGCATCAGTGCGAGCCCAGAGGGAGTAGCTCTGTAAGGCAGGACTATTGATGGAGCCGGCTTCTGGGAGAGGAAATCCAGGAAACTGGGAGAACCTGTTGCTCTGAAAGAGTCTCAGAGAAACTTAAGCAACCCCGGGGGGAAAACATAGACACCGAGTCGCCGACTCCATGGGTGCTCTGGGGCTGGGGCACCTATGGGGAAAAAAAGTTGTGGGTGCTCAGCACCCACTAGCAGGGCCTGCAGATCAGTGCCTGCCCCTTCCCCTCAGCGCCTCCCACCCACCAGTGGCCCCACTGATCAGCTCTTCCCCCTCTCTCCCAATGCCTCCCCCCACTGCAATCAGCTGTTTAGTGGTGTGCAGGAGGCGCTGGGAGAGGAGGGAAATCAGCGGGGGAAGGAAGAGGTGGAGGGATGGGGTGGGAAGAGGCAGAGTGGGGATGGGACCTGGGATGGAGCAGGGGTCAAACATCTGAGTAAGTCAGCGTCTATGGGGGAAAAGATCAATTTAGTCTGAAAAGGGAAGGATTGAATTAACCAACGTCAGTCAGAGTGTTTCCTACCTTGTATTTCTGAGCAGCCTCCTCCATGAGCAGCACTTTGTGAGATCTGTGCTGGGGAGATCTCCAACAAGCCACACACATGGCTTCCCTGTCCTCCTCGCAGAATAGGTTGAGTTTCTCCTGGTGTGTTTCACACAGATTCTCTTTGCTAGGATTTAATTCCAGTTGTCTAATTTTCCTTACTATATTTCCCAGCTGCCAGTTGGGGAGGAGGCTCCCTTTCTGGATCCGGTCTCTGCAGACGGGACACTCCAAGGGGCCATATTCTTCCCATTTGTCACAATAGTTACTGATGCAGCCCTGGTAGATGTTGTGCCCACAGTCCATGGTCACGGGGTCCATTAGATACTCCAGGCAGATGGGACACATGGTTTCCTCTTGGATTCCCTGTACAGGAGCCGCTGAGGCCATGGCTGCCGGGATCACCAGTGTTTTTTCTGGCCTCTTCCTTTATGCCATGCATAGATGGGAGAAAAAGCTCAGTGAGAACCGTATGGGGGAAAAGTGAGGGCATGAAGCTGAGGGAAAGTTCGTTGGGATTAGTGAAGAGAATGGGCAATGCCTGTTTCACACTCGCTCTGGAGAGTTAGGTGTCTCTCCATAATGAGGGCTGTAAGTATCTCTCCGCCACAAGCCCCTCTTCCTTCCTTCTGCACCAATGTATATCCACACTGACCCCCTCCACTTGCTAAACCTCGACCGATCTGAGCCCCTCTCCTTTTAGTGCACAGAAGCGGCCCCCTCAATGAAACTGACCCAGCGAATAACCCAGTGCACAGCTTGCTACAGCCTGTCCCAGCTGTAGTAGAAGGAGAGAGCCTGAAACATGAGGCCTGGTACAAGGCCTGAGGCCTGAACTACAGTGAGCAAAAATGTCAGGTCCTGATATAAAGCAAAGTTAGCAAGAGAACATAAGGATGGCTATACTGGGTCAGACCAATGGTCCATCTAGCCCAGTATCCTGTCTTCAGAAGACAGGATACTGGCTAGATGTACCTTTGGTCTTACCCAGTATGGCCGTTCTTATGTTCTTCTGATAGTGGCCAGTGCCAGGTGCCCCAGAGGGAATGAACAGAACAGGTGATCATCAAGTGATCCATCCCCTGTCGTCCATTCCGAGCTTCTGGCAAACAGAGGCTAGGAACACCATCCTTGCCCATCCTGGCTAATAGCCATTGAGGGTCCTATCCTCCATGAACTTATCTAGTTCTTTTTTGAACCCTGTTATGATCTTGGCCTTCACAACATCCTCTGGCAAGGAGTTCCACAGGTTGACTGTGCGTTGTTTGAAGAAATACTTCCTTTTATTTGTTTTAAACCTGATGCCTATTCATTTCATTTGGTGACCCCTAGTTCTTGTGTTATGAGAAATAGTAAACAACACTTCCTTATCTACTTTTTCTACACCAGTCATGATTTTATAGACCTCAATCATACCTCCCCTTAGCCGTCTCTTTTCCAAGCTGAAA
>NC_066628.1:6355332-6494232 GCF_025201925.1 Gopherus flavomarginatus | reverse complement strand
TCAGCCCAGGCTTCTTGCCCCAGCCACAGCCCTCTCCCAGGCTGTTTTAAGCCCTTCAGGGCAGAAGCAGGGGACCACCCTGCTACAGTTATATACAGTTAAGTACATTAATTTTGATATTATGGAGTGACAATACCCATATTAAAGTTGAAATTCACTTTCTTCTATCAATCCACTGCTGTCGCCTATGCTTCCATCAATGCATGCTCACAAAAAGATTAGCTTAAAAAAAAATTAAGAGTAGGCTAGATCTAGAGACAAATATGTTAATGAAATCTACGCCAAGAATTCCTCCAGTTTTAAACACCAGATTTGTTATATGGGTGACCATATTTCCCAAAGGGAAAATGGAACACTCTCAGTCACTCACCAGGGTCCACCCCAGCCCCCTAAGCGAGGCTGCTGCTGGTTGCTGGAACCTTGCCTGCCCCCACACATGCTAGAATGCTGTCTCCCTCCCACCCTGTCTCCTCTACTGTTTGGGGCTGGCATCTCTGCTTGCCCCCCGTAAGTTCCTCCACACCGCACCCCACTTTTGAAAAAAAAAAGTCAGGATGGCTATCCTGGGGCTCAAAAAAGGGAATGTCCTCGCCAAAGCAGGATGTATGGTCACCCATACATTTGTATTTGACGATGACAGGATTTTTTCCTTTTCTTTTTGCCATGGCTCAGAGCTATCCAAAGCACAGGCGCTGGCTTCTAATTTTCCCTTGGGGTGCTCAAAGCCCGCTCAGCCCCAGGCCCTGCCCCCACTCCACTCCTTTCCCCAAAGTCCCACCCCACCTCTCCCCCTCCTCTTTCCACCCCCTTCCCCGAGCAAGCCCCTTCCCCTCTCCTCCCTCCCAGTGCCTCCTGCATGCCTCTGAACAGTGTTCCAAGGCAGGCAGGAGGTGCTGGGATGCAGGAGGAGGAGTTGATCAGCAGGGGCTGACTGGGGGTGGGGGGGGGGAGGAATGGAGGGGAGATTAGCACCCACCAGCAGCCAAGCACCCACCAATTTCTTTTTCGTGGTTGCTCCTGCCCCGGAGCACCCAGATATAGTTGGCACCTATGGTCACCTTAATTTTGTAATGCTGTCCCACAAATCTGCAGTGGATGAATTGCAACCTCTCCATTTGTCACAACCATCTTTCTCCCCATATCCTGTATAGGCCCCCCCGGATGGTCCAAGGCCCACAAGGAAAGGAAAAAGATTTTGTTTTCAGTTTTTCTCCCTCCCCCCCAATTTTCATTTGTTTCAATCATATTTGCTTAAAAATGGAAAAATCCATACAATATTTTGAACGAAACAAAAATTTACAAATAAAATTTCACAACTATAATTCAATATTTTTTTAAGTGGCTTTACTCCTATGGATTTGCTCATGAACTCTCCCCTCCAATGGCTTTTCACACAGGAGATCCTCTGTCACACAACATATACATTTGCCTCTTTTTTAAATTATATCATGAAATTCCTATTCAGAAACAACATATGATTCACTTTAGGCACATTCTTAATTCTCACTGTTTTCAGAAGGAGAAAAAGGAGGCAATTTTCTGTTTTGACTGAGTATGGAAATAAACTACTTTTTTCCCCTTGAAGCATCAGATTGAAAAGAATTCAGCCCTGCAGCCAGATTTAGAAACATGTAATGACAACAGGCAGAAGACTAGACTGATGACTGTTGGATTTTGGTGCAGTAAGTTTCTTCCTGTATTACAAACACAGGAAGCATTTTTGTTACAAATCTCCCTCTGATGTGACTGAGAACAGGATCAGGCCTAGTGTTCTTGTATAAAAGAAGTATCAGAGGGGTAGCCGGGTTAGTCTGGATCTGTAAAAAGCAACAGCATCTGACGAAGTGGGTGTTCACCCACGAAAGCTTATGCTCCAATACATTTGTTAGTCTATAAGGTGCCACAGGACTCTTTGTTGTTTTGTATCAAACACAATCACAAAAGAAATAAATGACTAGTTCAACCTGCTGTACAAATCTTGAGCTAGGAAAATAATCTGAAATGTATTTTGAATAGAAATCATTTTGAAGATACGTGTAATGTTAGTGTTCACACAATAAGCAAAACCAATGACCCATGATTCTTCAATCTTCATGTTAATCTGTTCACACAATAAGCAGTTTTCAGAGGAGCAGCCGTGTTAGTCTGTATCCACAAAAAGAACAGGAGTACTTGTGGCACCTTAGAGACTAACAAATTTATTTCAGCATGAGCTTTCGTAAGCAGCGGTTTTCAATCTTGTTTTCATTTTCACTGTGGACCCCTTTGGAAATCCTAGATGTAGTCAGCACACACACCCGAGCGGTCCACAGACCACAGGTTGAAAACCACTGTTCTATGGTAATGACAACCTTTTGTGAACCCCTTAGATATAGTCTGCAGGCCACCAGGGATCCATGAACCAGAGAAAACCACTGTTATAAAGAGTCATTTTGAAGTTGTTAACCTACTTGATTTGTCCTTCCGGGACATTTCACAGGCTTCAGGGCCTGACCAGCTCTCATTCTGCTTGTGCTAGCTTGAAAGTGACTATTTCAGTAACTATGAAACTGAACAGCTAACTCTGGCTCTAAAAGGGTTTTATGAACAGTTACAGCCAGCTCACTCTGGCTATAGGAGAGTTTTCTCGTCGCTCTTCCGTGCACTTTGGAAAAGAACCGTGTTTGCGTTCCAGACTAATAACTGTGCTCTCCCTCTCATGGCATCTGCCAAGCTGAAAGCGAAAGCAATGCAGGGCTGTATCTCCCTTGCCTCGTGGGAGAAGTTGGAGTCTTTTATTAAAGAAACAGCCACAGTCCTGCTGCTGAGGCAGAAGGGCTGCTACCAGCAGATTCACCATTCAGGTGATCTGAATCGAGGGATGATTTTTAAGACCCTCTTCTTGCCTTTCCTGTGGGTTTAGAAAATTAACTAGCAGCAAAACCAAACTTTGTTAACAGGGAGTTAAGGTCATGGGCGGCACGTGACATCTTTTGGGGAGGCGGACTGGGGCCCAGCCCCCACTTGGCTTCCTCCCCGCAAAGCCCAGCCCACGCTCCACCCCCTCCCCCGAGACTCCCACCGCCCGCCCGCCAGCTGCTCACCGCTTGTGGGGGCCCGGAGCTCCTCTGGGGCCCGGGTGGGAGGTGATAGCTCCTCCGGGGCGAGATCCAGCTCCTCCCGCTGCTGGGAAGAGCGAGCTGCCCTGGCCGGGAGGGGGGAAATAAAAAAGACCCTCTGCCCCCCACCATTTTTGCAAACACGGGTGTCTCAGTCCCACTGGGGTAACTGCTGTCCCCTGGTTTGCCTGTCACCCCCTGCCAACGCCCCCCACCCTTGGTCTTAACTCCGCCTCCTACCCCCGCCCTGATTTTGCCCTTTAGCCCCTCTCCTAATCCTGCCTCCAGCTGCTTGACTCCCCCTAGACTAGTAAATTTCCACCCCCGTGTTCTGATTCACCCTCTTTGCCCCTTTTTAACCCCTGTAAATAGCAGTCAGCAGAATCCAATGGCTAATAAGGGCAGGGTGAAGGGCAGTGGCTTCAGCAGCTGTTACTGAGCATGCTGGATAGCTGTAGGTAGCACATCCCTACAAGGAGCAATTCACCACACTACACCTGCTGCGGTGGGCAGGGCAGGCACCAGCATAAGAAGTAGGTGCTTGCGGCAGCCAATTCAAAGGGGCAGAACTCCATCTGGTATCGGGGCGGCATGTCCTGGTCTTCGGCAGCAATTCAGCAGTGGGCCCTTCATTTCCTCTCTCCCTCTTTGAGCTGGCACCGAATTGCTGCTGGAGAGGAAGAGAGGGAGGACCCGCCGCTGAACTGCCGCCGAAGAAGCGGCTCGATTTAGCTGCTGCCAAAGTGCCGCTGTTCGTCGTCTTTTTTTTTTTTTTTGCTGCTTGGGGCTGCAGAAAAGCTGGAGCCGGCCCTGGCGGTGGGCACAAAAAGTGCCCCTCTTAAAGCAGCCAAATTTGTATTCCTGTGCACACCCCTGCTACCCAGTCTGGTGGAGGTGGGCTAACTACTCTGACGGGAGGGATTCTCACATCAGCGTAGGTAGTGTCTATACCAAAGTGCTCCAGCAGGGCACCTGCAGTGGTACCGCTGCGCCTCTATAGCATTTTAAATGTAGACAAGCCCAAAGGCTGCTTATTGAATTAACAACAGAAGAAATGAACTGCAACAAGTTAACACAAACAGCCCGGAGTATGAAAATGATTGTTCCAAACTCCAAGCAGATAATTATGTAAGAATATGGACAGAAAATCAGGACTGATTCACAACTGACCTGTTAGTTTAACATGGTGTGTGATTGGGAATGGCTAATATTCCCCATGGATAATTCTCCTAGTTTTGGGGCCATGGTTTGCACTTTATTGCATGGATCTGCAAATCTTCTTCTCAGGGAGACACCAATCTTTATATTTGCACCAACATGTCATTACATTTTCCGTGATGATCCCACATTGAAAAATACAGTAACTCCTCGCTTAATGTTGTAGTTCTGTTCCTGAAAAATGCTACTTCAAGCAAAATGATGTCAAGCAAATCCAGTTTTCCCATAAGAATTAATGTAAATTTGGGGGGTGGGGGTGGGGTTGTTCAGTTCCAGGGAAATTTTTTTCACCAGAAAAAAGATTATACACACACATATATATACAGTATAAGTTTTAAACAAACAATTTAATACTTTACACAGCAATGATGATTGTGCAGCTTAGCTGAGGTGGTGGAGTCAGAGGGTGGGATATTTCCCAGAGAATGCCTTGCTGCTAAATGACAAAATAGCACTCGGCTGAGCCCTCAAGGGTTAACACATTGTTGTTAATGTAGCCTCATACCCTACAAAGCAGCACGAATGGAGGAAGGGGAGACAGTAGGTCAGAGAGAGACAGAGACACACACCGTGTGTGTGTGTGGGGGAGAGATGCACATTGCCCCTTTAAGAACGCTGACCCCACTCTAAGTACATTGCCTTTTTAAGTAGATCAGTAAGTTGAGACAGCAGCGGCTGCCAGCAAGCTCCCTCAGTCCTGAGTCCTATCCTGCTCTCCCCCGCCCACCCTGCTCTGTGGAAATGGGGTAAAGGAGTGGGGGATAGGAGCAGGGGAGGGAGACACCCTGACATCAGCTCCTCTTTCCCCCCACCTCTGCACAGCAAGCAGGAGACTCCCAGGAGCAGCTCCAAGGCAGAGGGCAGGAGCAGCACATGGCAGTGGGGGAGGGACAGCTGAACTGTCTGGCAATTGATTGCCTGCTGGGCAGCTGCCGCACAGGGAACTTAGGGAGTAGGGAGCTGACGGAGGGCTACCAGTCCACCCTGGTTCCAAGCCCCCATCAGCTTGCTCCAATGGGCTGCTCTTCCTGCAAGCAGTGGACAAAGTAGGTGGCTGCCAAGCACCGTTACAAGGGAGCATTGCACAACTTTAAACGAGCATGTTCTCTAACTGATCAGCAACGTAACAACGTTAACTGGGACTACATTAAGTGAGGAGTTACTGTAGATTTGTATGTCACAGGGGTGGTGCTGGGAAAGGATTCTGAAAGAATAAAGTGAAAAAATTGGAACACATATTTATTGCGAAATCAAGGCTCTTCCTACCAGATACTGAGTAACAGGGAAAAGTCAATTACACAAAGAAATGCAATAAATATTTTGAAAAAACAAATCCCAAACAAACAAATCCCAAACAAACAATTCCCCACCTGGAAAAGCTTGTGATGTGATGGACGCTGGGCATATTTTATTCAGATCTTTCACATCTCACCAATGTTTCGTGTGTGTTTTCCCTTTACATCGCACCATTGCAGGGCAGAGAAAAGATCGGCGTCTGACCTATCTCAGCACCACAGTTTTGCGCTCTCTCTGCCAAGGGCTAACAGCAGGGCACCAGGGATTAGGTAGTTTGCACAGAGCATTTATTTCAAGGCAAAAGCCTTACAGAGAAAAAAGATCAATAAAACAATAACAAATGGAAAGGCAGACTTCTGCTTCCCAGAGGTCCCCCATCAGCCCTATGGAGACCCTGGCAGGTTCTAGTCCTTCCACTCCTTCACAAGGTTTGACCTATCGATTAAAAGTTCATGTCAGTTTGTTGGCTCAAAATGAGAGTCTGTTTAAACTTACCCTTTAGACCCCAAAATTTGTTCCCAAGCTCCTGAAGCAGGTAAAATCAACTGGTGCCCCTGTCCCCAGGGGTCGAAGCCTTAAAGGCTGAGAATCTGAGTAATCAACCATAGGAATTTGCATTGATCTTCCCAGATTCCCCAGAAAATCCACCCAATGAGCCGGGAACATACAATTGCCTGTAATACACATATTAATACATAGGCCTGTCAATATACTATTGGCCCATGTCGTCCAGCCCATCTGAATATAGCAGTCTCTGAAGTTTCTGGGGATCACAGCCATGCATCACCCTCTGGGGGACAGTTTTATGTGGGACAAAAATACGCAAAAGTAAGGGAAAACTCTCTCCCCATTGAAAGAGTCCGGTGGGAAAGCGAAGAGCAGCTCCTCGTTGCAGAGGTCATAAAATGACACTTGCCCCAGTTCATAGTCCAGATAGATGCCGATCTCATTGTTGTTATTTTTGAGGGGCACATAAGTGTTGGAAGGGCTGGTGAGCGCCACGCAGAGGTGATGATATTTCTGCAAACCTAAGACTCCCGTGTTGGGTCGAAAGACGATATGTCCCTTCCTCCTCATAGACTCTCTGGCCACACCCACAGTCCAGAACATCCCATCCACCTCCACCTCCCAGTAGTGTCTCCCCGAGGTGAATCCCTCACAGCCCAGCACACAGGGATCAGTGTCAAATCTCTCCGGATGGTCAGGCATCTTCTGACTTGGTTTTCCCCATCTGGCACCTTTCAGGTCCTCAGAGAGGATGAGTTCAGGACCTGCTGTGTCCGGATCCAGAGTCAGGTTCACTGTATGACGGAGAGAGAATCAGAGAATTAGGGGCTGAGCTCAGCACTGAGGGGAAGGTTGGACAGAATATTCAAGAGGCTAGACATTAGTACAAAATAATCATCTACAAGCGGGAGCCCATAATGTCCCCCACAACAACTTCTTTTTCTAGGTGAAAGGTAAGTCTGAAAGTCCACACCAAACTCTGGGTTGTTAAAAGCCTACCAGGGATGCTGGAGCGAATAACAACCAATGTGAAAAAACTAGGACATTCGAAGGTGAGGATACGAGTAAGGTACAAGGACATTTTATGTGTGTGTTTTAAAAGCAAGAAACATTGAAAAGATAGGACATTATAAGTGATGGTCATTCAAATAACCTTCACTCTGCCCGTCTAGGTACCCACTCTTCCATCTTTCCCTTCTTCTATTGAGGGGAGCTGGAACAATTTGTACAGTGGAGGAGCTGAAAGCCACTGAACCAAACAGTAAACTCTGTATATGATGGAAACTACTTCAAGCCAGCACCCCTAGTTCCAGCACCTCTGCTTCCATCGCTCCCGGTTCTGTAAAATGTGTCCTTTTAGGACCAAAGATACAAGTCCTTAGTCTATAGTCATGGACAGGGTAGAACTGAACACTGCTCTGAGAGTGGAGTTAAGAAAATGGGAACAATAAACCATCATTTTAAAAATTGCTTTCATGCATACACAATTCTGAATGTCAACACACATAATAAATATGCTGCCTCACAGCACCCACCAGTTTTGTACACTTGTAATCTAGACGTAGGAGGTGAGTTTACATAGACACACTAGCTCTGTGCACGAGGACCCTTGTGCAACTCTTGGGGCATAGTGGGATAATTGATGCTCATTTACTGTGACGAATCAGAAATGGACAAAGCAGCTCATCTCCTGTGCACTCCACATGGTCCTAAAGAAGGATTAATGTGACCAGGGCTGGCTCTGGCTTTTTTACCACCCCAAGCAAAAAAAAAACTGGCTGGAGCAGCAAAGTAAAAAGAAACCTGCAGGGTGGCCAGAGCCAGGGTGCAAACTTTCGGCTAGTGGGACTCCCTGCATTGCAGATGTGCTCCGGGCAATGGAGTGCGCATCCCAGATAGCAGTGGGGAGGGAGACGGAGTGGGGGGGTGGAGAGAGAAGGGGGGCGGCCAGGGCTTCCTTCAGCCAGGGCGATCACCACTCGACCCCTCCCGCCGCACCGCCTGCTGGGAGGGCTCTGTGCTGCTCCGGTCGGTGGGGAGGAAAGGACGCGGGTTGACGGGCTTGATGCAGACCTGGCACCAGCTCATAGACTCATAGACTCATAGACTCATAGGTCAGAAGGGACCAATCTGATCATCTAGTCTGACCTCCTGCACAAGGCAGGCCACAGAACCCCACCCATCCAATTTTATACAACCCCTATCCCAGGACCGAGTTATTGAAATCCTCAAAAATGGTTTGAAGACCTCAAGCTGCAGAGACACCACCAGCAAGCGACCCGTGCCCCACGCTGCAGGGGAAGGCGAAAAACCTCCAGGGCACCTGCCAATCCGCCCTGGAGGAAAATTCCTTCCCGACCCCAAATATGGCGATCAGCTAAACCCTGAGCATGTGGGCAAGAGTCACCAGCCAGCACCCAAGAAGGAGTTTCTCCGCAGCAACTCAGTACCCATCGCATGCAACATCTCCCCGCAGACCATTGAGCAGACCTGTCTGGTGGTAATTCAAGATCAATTGCCCAAATTAACGATCCTATCATAACATCCCCTCCATATACTTATCAAGCTTTGTCTTAAAGCCAGGAAAGTCTTTTGCCCCTACTACTTCCCTCGGAAGGCTATTCCAGAACTTCACTCCCCTAATGGTCAGAAACCTTCGTCTAATTTCAAGTCTAAACTTCCTAATATCCAGTTTATACCCATTCGTCCTCGTGGCTACATTAGTACTAAACTTAAATAATTCCTCTCCCTCCCTAACGTTAACCCCCTTGATATATTTATATAGGGCGAGCATATCCCCCTCAGCCTTCTTTTGGCCAGGCTAAACAAGCCAAGCTCTTTGAGTCTCGTTTCATAAGGCAGTTTTTCCATTCCTCGGATCATCCTCGTAGCCCGTCTCTGAACCTGTTCCAGTTTGAATTCATCCTTCTTGAACATGGGACACCAGAACTGCACACAGTATTCCAGATGGGTCTCACCAACGCCGTATACAATGGTACTAACACCTCCTTATCCTTGCAGGAAATACCCCGCCTGATGCATCCCAAAATCGCATTTGCTTTTTTAACAGCCGTATCACATTGGCGACTCATAGTCATCCTGCTATCAACCAGTACCCCAAGGTCCTTCTCTCCTCCGTCGCTTCCAACTGATGCGCCCCCAACGTATATCCAAAATTCTTATTATTAATTCCTAAATGCATGACCTTGCACTTTTCACTATTGTATTTCATCCTATTTCTATTACTCCAGTTTACAAGGTGGTTCAGATCTTCTTGAATAGTATCCCTGTCCTTCTCCGTGTTGGCAATACCCCCCAGCTTCGTGTCATCCGCGAACTTTATTAGCACATTCCCGCTCTTTGTGCCAAGGTCAGTAATAAAAAGGTTAAATAAGATCGGTCCCAAAACCGATCCTTGAGGGACTCCACTGGTGACCCTCCTTCCAGTCCGACAGTTCACCTTTCAATACGACCCTCTGGAGTCTCCCCTTTAACCAGTTCCTTATCAACCTTACAACTTTCATATTCACTCCCAGCTTTTCCAATTTAACTAACAGCTCCCCGTGCGGAACCGTGTCGAACGCCTTACTGAAATCTAGGTAAATTATATCTACCGCATTTCCTTTATCTAAGTAATCCGTCACCTTCTCAAAGAAGGAGATCAGATTGGTTTGGCACGATCTACCTTTAGTAAATCCGTGTTGCAATTCGTCCCAATTACCATTGACCTCTATGTCCTTAACTACTTTCTCCCTTAAATTTTTTCCAAGACCTTACATACTACAGACGTCAAGCTAACAGGCCTATAATTACCCGGATCACTCTTTTTCCCTTTCTTAAAAATAGGAACTACATTAGCAATCCTCCAGTCATACGGCACAACACCCGAGATTATCGATTGCTTTAAAAATTCTCGCTAACGGGCCTCGCAATTTCACGCGCCAGTTCCTTTAATATCCTCGGGTGGAGATTGTCCGGGCCCTCCGACTTCGACCCATCGAGCTGTTCAAGTACGGCCTCCACCTCAGTTGCAGTAATATCCACTTCCATATCCACATTCCAGTTTATCATCCCTCCATCATCGCAAGGTTCCTCACTAGTCTTATTAAAAACCGAGGCAAAGTACTTGTTTAGATGTTGGGCCATGCCTAGGTTATCCTTAACCTCCATTCCATCCTCACTGTATAGCGGCCCCACTTCTTCTTTCTTTGTTTTCTTCTTATTTATGTGGCTGTAGAACCTTTTACTATTGGTTTTGATTCCCTTTGCAAGTTCCAGTTCAATGCGGCTTTTAGCCTTCCTCACTTTATCCCTACATGTTCTGACCTCAGCAAGGTAGCTTTCTTTACTGATCCTGCCTTCCTTCCACTCCCTGTAAGCTTTCTGCTTTTGTCTAATCCCCTCTCTGAGTTGCTTGCTCATCCAGTTTGGCCTGCAACTCCTGCCCATGGTTCTTTTCCCCTTTCTCGGGATGCAGGCTTCCGACAGTCTCCGCAGCTGTGACTTAAAGTAATTCCAGGCCTCCTCCACATTTAAATCCACTAATTCCTCCGTCCAATCCACTTCCCTAACTAATTTCCTTAACTCTTTAAAATTAGCCCTCGAGAAGTCAAAAACCCTAATCGCAGATCTACATTTGTTTATCCTTCCATCTAGTTTGAACTGAATCAGCTCATGATCACTCGAACCAAGGTTGTCCCCTACCACCATTTCTTCTACGAGGTCCTCACTGCTCACCAACACCAAGTCTAAAATGGCATCCCCTCTCGTAGGTGCTTCAACTACTTGATGAAGAAATCCATCCGCTATCACATCCAGAAAAATCTGACCCCTTTTATTTGTGCAAGTACTCGTCCTCCAGTCTATATCCGGGAAGTTGAAGTCCCCCATAATCACACATTTCCCCTTTGTGTTTACTTCATTAAAGACATTAAAGAGGTCTCTATCCATATCCCAATCCGATCCCGGCGGTCTGTAGCACACCCCAAGCACTATCTCAGGGGAAGCTCTAGTTGCTTTTTTACCCAGCGTGATTTTTGCCCAGACGGACTCCGTCTTATCCATTCCATCGCATCTTATTTCGCTACATTTAATTTCATCATTGATGTACAAGGCTACTCCCCCACCTTTGCCTTTCTTCCTGTCTTTTCTGAACAGCACATAGCCTTCAATACCCGTGCTCCAGTCATGAGTACTATTCCACCAGGTTTCGGTAATCCCTATAATATCCGGCTTCACTTCCTGCACGAGTAACTCCAGTTCCTCCATCTTATTACCTAGGCTCCTCGCATTAGTGTACAAACCTTTTAATTTCGGCGTTTGGCGTCAGTGACATTCTTCCCCCGTCGTGCACAAACTGTCTGCCACCAGCATCACCCGTTACTCTGGTTTCTAACTCCACTATTCCTCCTTGGATCAAATCTTGGGGCCGCAAGGGTATCCCCGCTCACTTGTTTACTTCCCTCTCCAGGTTATGTTCTGGCGTGGAGATCTCCCGAACATTTCCCAACCATCTCCCCCAACTTTCTAGTTTAAAGCCCTCTTGATGAGGTCGGCGAGCCTCCATCCTAGAATCCTATTTCCCTCCTTGCTGAGATGAAGTCCATCCTGAGCAAACAGTTGTCTATCCGTAAATGCGTCCCAGTGACCGTACATCCCAAAGCCCTCCTTATAACACCACTCCCTGAGCCATCTGTTGATCGCCATAATCTTGTCCCTGCTGGGGCAGATGGAGCATGCAGCCGGCTCCCAGCAGAGTGCTCCCCTCCTCCGCGCCACTGCCCCCTACAGGGCGGCCAGCAGGGCCGGCTTTAGGAAGTGCGGGGCCCAATTCGACAATTTTGATGGGGCCCCGGCAGGGATGACTTAAAAAAAACCAAACATGTCGGGCTTGTACTCACCGGGCGGTGCTCCGAGTCTTCGGCGATGGGTCCTTCGCTCACTCCAGGTTCTCGGCAGCACTGAAGGACCTGTCGCCGAAGACCCGGAGCGAGCAAAGTACCCACCATTGAAGTGCCGATGAAGACCCGGAGCGCCGCCAGGTGAGTAAAAATTAAAAAGGCGCCTCTAGCCAGGGAAGGGATTCTCACTAGGTGCGGGGCCCTCTTAGGCGTGGGTCCGATTCAGGGGAATTGGTGGACTAGACCTAAAGTCGGCCCTGGCGGCCAGAGCGGTGAACAAAAAAAAAAAGAAAAAGAATAAAAAAGAGCGGCCGTGCAGCCCTAGGATTAGACGGAAGCCGCCCCTTAGAATCTGCCGCCCCAAGCATGAGCTTGCTTGGCTGGTGCCTGGAGCCAGCCCTGAATGTGACCCAACCATTTTAGATTTTAGCACCCCCATCCTTATAGGTTTTTAAGAACAGGTCAGATGATTCCTTTCAAGAATGGTCTAACTAGTCTCAGTCCTGCTTCAGCGAGGGCGGGTGATGGACTAGATGATATCTTAATGTCCTTTCCAGCCCCACATTTTTATGAGTCTATAAGCAATTCTTTGTGGTAACTGTTGAGTAGAGCTGGACAGGAAATGAAAATTTTACCCTGTAAAGTTTTTGTTGGAGGGTGGGGTGGGGGGAGTTTATATCTATGCACAAAACTGACAGTTGCCAAAAACTGAAAATATCTTGGGGTTTGATTTTCCAATAATAAAATAAAACAAAACCAATGAGAGAGATGTGTGTATGTACATTTCCATTTAGTTGAAAAGACATTTTCTCACCTTCCCTCCACCCCCAAAAAACCAAAATCACTGATAATTGTCAGCCAACTAAAGTTCTGAAAAGAATCTTAAAGTTACAAGACACCCAAATATTTCCTAGTGTGGATGGATAAAGTTATTGCAGAGCCTTTCAGACAGTGGGGGCAGAGTTAAGATTGTCATCTGTGACCTTACCTGAGAAATTCCTTGCTTTCACATGCTGGGTATTTTTGCAATGTAATTCTTAAAATGTCCTGCCCGAATGCCTGCAGCGTTGTTGTAGCAGTGTCAGTCTCGGGATATTAGAGAGACAATGTGGGTGAGGGATTATCTTTTACCTGCAGAAGAACTCTGTGTAACTTGAAAGCGTGTCTGTCCCACCAGCAGAAGTTGGTCCAATAAAAGATATCACCTCCCCCACTTGTCTCTGCCTTAATGTATTTATTTAAACAATATTGTATCTTTGTGTTTCTTGCATCCTTCATCCTGAAATTTCCTAGTTGCTAATGAGTGCTGGTTTTTTAAATCCCAATGTTCCTGCAAAGTGCTGATTTGTCTGTTGGGGGGAGGGAGGGAGCTGATCAGTGGGGGCCACCAGTGGGTGCTGAGCACCCACTATTTTTTTCCATGGGGATTGGGTGCTGCAGCCCCAGAGCACCCACGTACTTGGCACCTATGGGCCCAACACCCCATTGGGAAGCTCAGCAGAACCTCCAGTGGCTGGGGAAAGTGCATTGCATGCTGATGAAATTTCAGGGCAGGGGTTTGTGTGTCTTACCTTTGAATTCCTTCAAAGTCTGGGGGTTCAGGGAGAACTCCGGCGTCCTCTGCCTCGGTTCAGGAGAAAGAGCCATTGCAGCCTAGAGGAGTTAAAACATCAGCCACACATTTATTACTCTTCACCTGATTGCTCAGTTCAAGTGGCAGCAAAACATCAAGGGGTCCATTTGTGCCTGGACTTGGCACGGGTCTGCAAGTGCTCTTGAGGTTGGGGGAGTGTTGGCGAAAGACCCACAATGGAGGGCAGTATGGAGCAGTGGAAAGAGCACAGGACTGGGAACCAGGACACCCGGCTTTAGCTCCCTGGGTTCTGCAGCACACAGGCTGGGTGACTAAAAGCAAGTGACTTCCCCTCCCACCTTCTGTCTGGCTTGCCTGGAGCGTACATTCTCCAGGGCAGGGACTATCTCTTTGTGCGTATGCGGTGGGGTCCTGATCTCAGCTGGGGGTACAGGTACCCTGGTAATACAAATGCTAGAGACTCTTTTCAAGGCAATTGCCACACAGGGACTAGGCAAAATGTTCAGCTCTGGTCCCTTCTGACAGCTGCTTATTCCCTGTCTTACAGCTTTTCAGCCCTTTGGGTGACTACTTTAAAACTTTTCTCTGCAACCACGAGAGCGAGAAATTGCCTTAAAAAAAAGAAGTGGCTGAGATTTTAATGTAATCACATGACTCCAGGAAATGGGGCTTTAAGGAAACAAACAACCAAAAAAAAACCCCACCATAAAATATCACCACCCAGATGTGTAACATTGGAGATGTGTCTTTCAGCCAATGCCCAAGCCCCTTACCTGCATTGTGAAGTATGAGGAGAAGTGAGAAGGAGCCACCTACCTGTTCGTTATGTCTCTGGCATCCTGTAAGTGAGAGGGAGAGAAAAGGGAGTTCAGCTCCACATGACACATACTAGGGACTCCTCCTGCTCCAAAAGCAGCTCATTTTTTTGGTCACTACTTTACTTTCACAATTACCAATAGCTGGTCAATTCAGATCTATGGCTTTAGTTTCTCAGTTCCAATCATTAACTCTCTGAACTCCAGCGATTAGGGTTTGGGGCTTGGAGAACCTTTTCTCCACTGCTAAAATAGAAACTCCCTATTTATGAACCTTAGGAAGTCAAATCACCCAGGGAACAGAAACAAAACCATGTGATTTTGGTGTCCAATCACAAGGCACCAGCAGCAAATAATGAACATTGTATGTGCATAGTAGTAGCCTGTGTCTGAGCAATCCGTACCCCACCTGCAAACTAAAGGCCCAGGTGCACGTTCAGACCTGAGTTTCAGAGACACTTACAAATTTGTGCCTGCAACTAGAGGTGCAGGAATTGACAAGCTGGGCTGGGACCTTGGTCAAAATGTGTCTCACAGAGATAAATGCATAGGAACCACGCCCTCCTCCAGGAAGCTGGCTCCAGTCACTTGGAACTGCCCTGAGATCTGTTGTGATACATGGATCCAGGCAGAGACACCCATGCCTGCTGATAGTGTGTGTGCAGGGGGTGGGCAGAGTGAGGGCACCCAGCTTCAGCAGTGTTACTGAGCATGCTCAGTCCACATGTGCACAATCAGTATAATCCGAGCCGCAAATCTGGGATGGGGCTTTTGACTCCACATTCCCCCACTCTCTACGCCTTGCCTCCGGATGCAGAGGCTAAAATGAATTCACACAAATCTTTAGTCAAAGACCTAGCAGACAACTAATCTAGAAAACAAAGATTAAACAAGATCCACATAACTGGAAGTTAAAGCTGGACAAATTCAGATCAGAAACAAGATGTTAGTTTTTAAACATGAGGATAATTAGTCATTGGAACAATTTACCAAGAGTGGTGCTGGATTCTCCGTCACTGGCAATTTTAAAATCAGGACCGGATTTTTTTTTTCTTCTGAAAACTATGCTCCAGCTCAACCAGGAATTATTTCAGGGAAGTTCTATGGCCTCTATACCAGAGGTCAGACTTGATGATCACAAGTATCAGGGGGTAGCCATGTTCGTCTGTATCCACAAAAACAAGAGTCCGGTGGCACCTTACAGACTAACAGATTTATTTGGGCATAAGCTTTCGTGGGTAAAAATAGAGTTATATTTCTAGATGTTGAATAATTCAACCTGCTCTACGTTAATGATGGCTCAAAAATAGCAGAGATGTTGGGTTCCTTCCCCAACAAAGAAACAGAAGCAGTTGGAGCAGTGAGCATGGAAGTAAAAATACCACTGGATAAAGAACAACCAAAAGGCTATATGGGAAATATGAGGATATAAAAAACAACCAAGGCAGATAAACAGAAGCCCAAAAGGCATCGTTCCTATAGTAGTCAAGAGGAGACTGGCTATTGACTGCAAAAGAGACAAGGATCAGTTTGAAGGGAACTGAACAACAAACGTACTGCATAATGCAGAGTGTTTCTAAATTCTGGACTGCTAGGGAGACATCGGGAGCTGGGCTTTTTTAATCAGTGAAAGAGTGATCCTAGCAATTACCATCCCATCATTCTAGCTCTGATAAGATAAACGATGCAGCAAATATTGAGAGACGTGTTTTAAAATGTCTTGCAGCCGATCCCCCATTTCGTTACTTGATTTGATCTGGTGGGTTTTATTCTAATATGTTTCACTCACTAGTCATTTCCTACCTTGCACTGCTCAGCGGCTGTCTCTGTGGAAGCTGTGACATGGTTTCTTGGTGCGCCGTGCAGATTGCAGAGGTGAGTCTGTGGCCCCTCTTCAGACAACAAAGCAAATTCCTCCTGGTGTTTCTCACACACCCACTCTGATTTTGGATCTTTGGCCAGTTGCAGAATGAATGGTCTGCCCAGTTCTACAATACTCCCCTGGGTTTCTCTGCACAGAGGAGAGATGTTTCTAGGTGATTCTTCCAAGCACTGGCTAATGCAGGCACAGCAAATGTTCTCTCTCCGACCATGAACACTGGACCATATAAGCAAGTCACAAGGATAGTGCAAGCAGCCTCCTATTGGAGAGTTTTTGCTGGATTCTCAGAAGCCACTGCTCCTACTGTGTAAAAGAGAGAAGATCAGCTGCAATCTCCTCATCACAGACATGACCTGAGTCTTACCCAGCAACCGGCTGTTTCCTTCCCTGGAAGTGTTTTGTGTGTGTTGTTTTGGTGTTTGCTTCTGTGTTTTCTTTAGGTTGCAACGTGTAATTTTGTCAACGGGCCAGAGCCTGGGAGGCTCAGCAGAGAAATGAATGAAAAGTGGATCTGAAGAGCCAAATCTTCCTTTGCTGTAACTCAGTGCTCTCAAGCAGGGGTACACGCACCTCTGGAGGGACACAGGGGTCTTCAAGGGGATACATCAACTCATCTAGAGATTTGCCTAGTTTTACAACAGGCTACATAAAAAGCACTAGCAAAGTCAGTACAAACTAACATTTCAGACAGACAGTCACATGTTTATACCGCTCTACAGACTACACACTGAAATGGAAGTATAATATTTACATTCCAATTGCTTTATTTTATAATTATATGGTAAAAATGAGACAGGCAGCAATTGGTCAGTACTAGGGGCTGTGACATTTTTGTATTTTTATGTCTGATTTTGTAAGCAAGTCGTTTTTTAAGTGAGGTGAAACTTGGGGTACAAACAAGACAAATCAGATGCCTAAAATGGGCACAGTCATCTGGAAAGGTTGAGAGCCGCTGCTGTAACTCCTCTGAAATTAATGAAGATCCACGAGGGACAGAGGCAATGCATGGAGGGGGAAATGGGGGGTCACGTGCCCCCCCTCCAGATTTGCTGCTTGGCTTGTACTGAGCATGCTTAGTAACACTGCTGAAGCCAGCTGCCCTCACACTGTCCCTTCCTCTCCCCCCTGCCCCTCCATTGTTGGCAGGCACAGGTTGTCTCTGATTTATGAATCTGATCCCAAGGGTATGTCTACACTGCAGCTGGAGGTTTCATTTCCAGCTCGCGCAGACATACCCCCGCTAGCTCTGACCAAGCTTGCAGGCTAAAAATAGCAATGGTAGCCCAGGTGGCAGGATCGGGAGCCAGCCACGGTACTTACCCAGGGTTTCAGATGGGGTTGTACTTGAGACAGAGAGCCCATCCTGCTGCCCACATGTCTGTTTTTAGGACACTAGCTCAGTCAGCACCAGTGTGGATACTCCTCTATGCAGAGACAACCCCAGGGGATAGAGTGAGGGCAGCCGGCTTCAGCAGTGTTACTGAGTATGCTCAGTCTGTGTGGGCATGCTCAGTAGAAGGCAAGCAAATCGGGGGAGGTGGGGACTCCTGACCCTGCATGCCCCCCAATGCATCGCCTCTGCCTATATGAGCTGGAAATTACACCTCCAACTCCAGTGTAGACACATCCTAGAGAAGCACAGACATTTGGCACTGATTCCCGCCCATTCCGTGCCTCCCAAAGAAAACAAAATATCTTTCTGATGAAATAGAAAAATTTGGATTCCATTGATATTTGTGGGAGGGGGCTGAGAGGGGGAGAGATGTTTAAAAATTGAAAACCCAAAATGTTTCTATTTTTTTGACCATTGAAAATGAAGGCCTGTTCTGCGTGGGTTTTCTACTGACCTGACTACATTGCTTAGGGGTGTGATTTGTTTTACTGGGGTTGCTACAGCAAGACAACCCCTAGCGCTGATGTTGTTGTCCCAACAGAAAGGTGCCTTATATGAGGGCTAGTCTTCATGCACAGCGCTAACAGTGCAGCTGCTCAGCTGTAGTGCTTTAGTAACAGTGCTCCTGTCGGCGTAGTTAATCCATCTCCGTGAGAGGTGGCAGGTATGTTGACCGGAGATGCTCTCCCAACGACATAGTGATGTCTACATGGGTCGGTATGAACATGTCGCTCAGGGGTGTGGATTTTTCACGGCCCTGATTGACATAGTTATTCTGATATAGTTCTGTAGTATAGACCTGGCCTTCATATAGATTAGTCCTCTTCCAGTATGGGAATAAGTTGTGCTGGTATAATGTGAATGCTAACTTTCTCTGGTGTAGACTAACTTGCAGATGACTCCCTGCTACCCTCTGCTCCCAGGGACCAATAGAAATGGAGAGAGGTTCTTTTAAAAATTCCCCTTCCCTGCTGTTCTCTGAGGTGCGGGCGCTGTTAGCTAAAGGGATTTTTCCGTGGGAAGAATATTTTTCAAAATTATTGTTATTATTTTTATATTAGTTAAAGTGCTGCTTGGATTTCTAGCCCTGCGGTTGATTCATGTACCTGGGTCTTTCCACAACCTGTATCAGGAATGTGATCTCATAGTGGAATGTCTTTTTCACTTTCCTTTTCCTAGGAACAGGCTGAACTTTGAACAAATCGGTGTTTCCCTCCCTGTTACCGTCCAAGGGTTGTAGAGATTCACTTATCTGGGGACTGTAAAACAATGGGTCAAATCCTGCTCGTTTACACCTGTGTAAATCCAGAGTGACTCCTGATTCCAGTGGAATTACTCCAGTGTTTTGTCAATGTAAATGAGGTCAGAAGGTGGCCCAAATCTTCCCCTCTGCCAGGAAAGGTGGAGGGAATTGGCAATAGCTGGGCAGTCCAAAGGGAGATTGGGCCATTGTTCAATGAAATATTATTTAAATTCCCACTCCATCACACCCTCACTTCAGCCTGCTGGGACTTTCCCCTCTCCCCAGCTCTGGTCAGACTGGAATTGTCAGAGTGGCTTAGGGGAGTTGGGCACCTGCCTCCCATGGCTTAGCCTCCTTAAAGGCCTTGGAAAATTCCAGTTTGATCATCTCATCCTCCCCATTCCTGCCAGCCTCTCAGCAGCGTCCCTCTCCCCAACTCCAGACAGCACCCCCCTCAAGCCAGCCACCTTCCTTCCAGGCCCTTTGCCCCCATGTCAGTCAGCCAGGAGTCCCAGGCAGCCAGGCCCTTCACCCCCATGTTGGCCTGGTACCCCAACAGCTGGATCCCACACCCCATCTTCTGGCCAACCCTACTCCTTCCCCAGCTGGGCCCATCACCCCTACTCTCTGGCCAGCAACTGGGAACCATGGGGCAAGGGGAAGGTGGTGAGGGGAAGGAGTGAGGAGTGCCACCTGGGTGTGACCTGGGGAAGCGAACTGGGACCGGCTGTACCATGGAGTGTGGACATGGTGGTGAGGGGACTGTGTGAAGAAGGGACTTGGGTGGGGGAGTGGAGTTTGGGAATGGGGGAGAAGCTAGGACCCAAGGGAGAAAGGGGAGCTGGAAATAGGGAAGGGTGAAAGCTGATCACTTGTATTTGTAGGGCCTTGTGACACTTAGCTGGATGCAGGACCCATGGGGTGGATTCTCTGGCCTGTGTAATGCAGAAAGCTGATGAGACAACACGATCTAATGGTTCCTTCAGCCTCTAAAATCTACTAATCTATGTTGTTTACAAGGCAGGGCACAAATCTGCTCTCAAAACATTTTTCCCCTCTGTGGGAGATTTGGGTTTTCTTCTAAAGAAAATTGTTGACAAGAAGGGTTTGCTCTCCTCGGAAGTTGTTTATTGAGCAACCAACTCCCTAAATAAGATCAGTTGAAGCTGAAAATGTTCAGTGGAAACCCAAACGCTGAGAGGCTTTTCAGCTGCTGAAACTTTTCCGGTTTTGGATGAAAAGTCAAACTTTTGCTCAGAACCTTCCTGCCACATATTCCACCCACTAATCCTTGCCGAGTTTGCTGTGTTCCCCATTGGTGTTCGAGTCACAGTCCCCTCCGGTGAACCATATTTATGTTCCCTCCCCACAAATGCTCAGTAATATAGATAGCGTGCGGGGAAGCACAATAGAAAATATGGGTATTTAAAAATATGGATTTTATTCTTACTTAGGTAAATGCAAATCCTAAAATAAACACGAGTTGGCTTTGAACGCTGAACATTTGCATGAGCAGCAAGGACAACAGAGAAAGCTGCCGGTTGATCTCACTTACCCAGGGAACGTGGGATAATCCTTTGGCAACTTTCACCTTCTGAAGCCAAGAAAGGCTCCCATCCTGTGACTCCCCCGTCTATGTGGGTGGAGCCCTGGGCCTGCATAGACCCTCACTTAAGTCGCTGCTGATGTAGCAAAGGGATTGATGCTTAGAATGGTACTTAACGTTCAATGAGGGGCATATTTTCAAAAGCACTGAAGTGACTTCAAAGCCAGACTCCTGTCAACTTTCATTGAGTCGTGGGTTCTCAAGAGTCACTCCTCTCCTTTGAAAATGGGATTTAGGCACTTCTGAAAATTTTACCCCAAGGTTTATGAATCCTCTGAATGATTCTCACAGTCATGGTGTCTCTTGTGTAGCTATCATTACCTATTACATATATTAGGATAACTCCAGCTGAGATCAGGGCCCTGTTGTGCCGGGTGCTGCACAGACACACAGCGAGAGACAATCCCCGCTCCAAAGAGTTTATATACTCCCTCATCTCTTTTCCTCCTATACATTTTCCTCTCATATTTCCTTCTATAAACATCCTCTCCAGTTACTCTTTGTTTCTCCCACCTCTAATCCCCCTGATCTCTCTCCTCTTCGAAAAGCTCCTCTCCCTCTCATCCAAAGAGGGATCCTGCAGTAGGGGCAGCGTATAGGGGGTCATGAACTGTCTGCACCATGAATTGTCTGCAGGTGTTAGAGAAACTGGGCTCTCTCTGGGCTCCAGTAGGAGGTGGTTTGGGAAGTCAGATACTGCTGGGAGGCGAGTGTTAGAAGCTGAGTCGGACAGACTAGAATTCCACTAGGAGATTCTACAGAGCAGATGCCAGATCCAGGCCCCGGGGAAGAAGAGGACTACTTGATCTCGCAGCTCAGTGACACATTCTGACCTGGGAGCTTTTGTCTGCCACCCAGCAGAACGGGAAGATTCTCCCAGCAAAAGCGACTGCTAGGAAAGTGAAGATTTCAGTGTTGTTCTCAGCGTTGAAAAATGCCACCTGCCCCCCTTTGTAGTCCAGGGCAACCCTGATCTTCCTGGGTCTCCTATCCGGTGGCAGGCTTGTCCAAGGAGAAGTGAGAGCCACATACTGAATTGGGTTCAGCTGCCCCACAGCCCAGATCCCCTCCTCTGGCTCCAGGCCGACTCCCCCCTTTCTCCTCACAGACTCTCTGGCCACCCCCACGGCCCAACTGCTCCCATCCACCTCCACTTCCCAGCAATGTCTCCCCGAGGTGAACCCCTCACAGCCCAGCACACAGGGAACGGGATCAAATCTTCTGAAGTTGTCGGGCACGTCCTGCCGTGCAGGTCCCCATCTCACACTTTTCCCATCCTCCGACAGGATGAGATGAGGATGAGCCGTGTCTGGATCCAGGGTCACATTTGCTGGGGTGGAGGGAAGAGGGAGGAGAGAATCAGAGTGTTAGGGGCACTCCTTTAAATCTCTTTGAAAATTTCTGCCTTTAATGGATAAGGAAAACCTTCAATTGCACAAGATGGGGTAACTGGCAGGTCACCGACTTTGTTGCTGATTTAGGCTCAGCTAGCAGGTGGTGGGAGCGGCAGGAGTGTCTATTTCTGAATCCGTAACAAGGTCCGGCCACTCAAGCTACATTTTATTAAGGCATCTAAACTGCTCCCCTTCTTCTCTTTGCTGTTTTATCCGCTTCATTTCAACAAATTCCCCTTACCACCACCCACTGGATGCTGCTGGCCATAGGTGCCGACTTCTACTGGCGCCGGTGGGTGCTCAACCCTCCTCTGTCCCCGGCCCCACCCCGACTTCACCCTGCCCCACCCCAATTCCAACTCCTTCCCCAGAGTCTCTGCCCCAACTCCGCCCCCTCCCTGTCCCTATTCCGACTTCTTCACCAAATCCCCACCCCGGCCCTGCCTGTTCCCCACCTCCTCCCTTGAGCACGCCACATTCTTGCTCCTTCCCCCTCCCTCCTGGAACTTGATACAGCTGTTTGGCTGGCAGGCAGGTGGAGGAGCAGGGACGCGGCACACTCAGGGGAGGAGGCAGAGGCGGAGGTGAGGCAGGAGGCTCCAGCCCCGGAGCACCCACGGAGTCCGCGCCTGTGCTACTGGCAGAGGAGCCCAAGTTGTATCATTGTGACATCATTTGCTGACTCATTTCAACCAATGGGATTGCAAAGGAACTGGAGGAAGTGAAAGATGACTGGCTGAAATACTTCTGATGTCACAATGCTGTACCAAATGGGCACTGAGTGGCAATCAGGATTTTCTCATGTTTGGGTTTTTTGACTGTCATCAAACTCAATAGGGCTCTTCCCATCGATGCCTGGAAGGTTCCCTGAAATTTTAAAATTGATTGGACATGGTCTTCAAAATTTATCAGATTACAGACAGAGAAATGCCATTGAGTGCAAGGCCTCACCTCTCTCACTAAAAAATGTTCATAAGAACATAAGAATGTCCATACTGGGTCAGACCAACGGTCCATCTAGCCCAATATCCTGTCTTCTAGCAGTGGCCAATGCTACGTACTTCAGAGGGAATGAACAGAACAGAAAAATGATTGAGTGATCAATCCCCTGTTGTCCAGTCCCAGCTTCTGGCAGTCAAAGGCTTAGGGACACCCAGGGCATATAGTTTGCATTCCTGACCATCTTGGCTAACAGCCATTGATGGACCTGTCCTCCAGGAATTTATCTAATTCTTTTTGAACCCAGTTTTACTTTTGGCCTTCACAGCATCCCCTGGCAATAAGTCCCACAGGTTGACTGTGCATTGTCTGAAGAAGTACTTCCTTTTGCTTGTTTTAAACCTGCTGGTTATTAATGTCATCGGGTGACCCCTAGTTCTTCTGTTACGTGAAGGGGTAAATAACACTTCATTATTCACTTTTCTCCACACCAGTCTCCTCGTATGGCAGCTGTTCCATACCCCTGATCATTTTTGTTGCTCTTTTCTGAACCTTTTCCAATTTTGATATATCTCTTTTGAGATGGGGCAATCAGAACTACATGCAGTATTCAAGGTGTGGGCGTACCATGGATTTATATAGTGGCCTTATGATATTTTCTGTCTTATTATTTATCCCTTTCTAATGATTCCCAACATTCTGTTCGTGTTTTTGACTGTTGCCACACTTTGAGCAGATGTTTCCAGAGAACTAGCCACAATGACTCCAAGCTTTCTCTCTTGACTAGTAGCAGCTAATACAGGCTCCATCATTTTGTATGTATAGTTGGGATTATGTTTTCCAATGTGCATTATTTTGCATTTATCACCATTAAAGTTCATTGGTCATTTTGTTGCCCAGTCACCCAGTTTCGTGAGATCCCTTTGTAACTCTTCACAGTCAGCTTTGGACTTAACTATCTTGAGTAGTTTTGTATCATCTGAAAAGTTTGTCGCCTCACTGTTTGCCCCTTTTTTCCAGATAATTTATGACTATGTTGTACAGCACCGGTCCCAGTACGGACCCCTGGGGGACCCCACTATTTACCTCTCTCCATTGTGAAAACTGACCATTTATTCCTACTCTTTGTTTCCTATCTTTTAACCAGTTACTGATCCATGAGATGTACGAGTGATATAAATCCTGATGTCTCAAGCATAAGCCAACCACTGACTGATGGGGTGGGGGCAGGGGCGGCACTAGCTTTTTGCAGCCCCAAGCACGGCAGGCAGGCTGCCTTCCCAATGGAAGGCTGCCTGACTGCCGCCCTCGTAGGGACGGGCAGCCCCCCTCCCTGTGGCTTGTGCTTGGAGCGCTGGTGCCTGGAGCTGCTACTGGGTGGGGGGTCAGGAAGTAATTTTCCCTGTGGGCATCTGTCATAAACAGATAGCTAAGGGTTAATGTCTCTTTCACCTGAAGCACCTGACCAGAGGACCAATCAGGAAACCGGATTTTTTCAACTTTGGGTGGAGGGAATTTTGTGTCTAAGGTCTTTGTTTTCTGGCTGCCTGCTTTCTCTGAGCTTTGGAGAAGTAGTTCTACTTTCTAGTCTTCTGTTTCTAAGTGTAAGGACAAAGAGATCAAATAGTAAGTTCTATGGTTTCTTTTCTTTGGTATTTGCATGAATATAAGTGCTGGAGTGCTTTGATTTGTATTCTTTTGAATAAGGCTGTTTATTCAATATTCTTTTAAGAAATTGCCCTGTGTTGTATCATCTTAATACAGAGAGAATATTTGTACTTATTTTTCTTTCTTTTTATATAAAGCTTTCTTTTAAGACCTGTTGGAGTTTTTCTTTACTTCAGGGAAATTGAGTCTGTACTCACCAGGGAATTGGTGGGAGGAAGAAATCAAAGGGAGATCTGTGGGTTGGATTGCTAGCCTGATGTTGCATTCCCTCTGGGGGAATAGGAAAGTACTTTTTGTTTCCAGGATTGGGAACAGAGAGGGAGATTCACTCTGTTTGGATTCACAGAGCTGGTGTCTGTGTATCTCTCCAGGAGCACCTGGAGGGGGGAAGGGAAAAGGATTATTTCCCTTTGTTGTGAGACTCAAGGGATTTGGGTCTTGGGGTCCCCAGGGAAGGTTTTTCAGAGGGACCAGAGTGCCCCAAAACACTCTAATTTTTTGGGTGGTGGCAGCAGGTACCAGGTCCAAGCAGGTAACTAAGCTTGGAGGTTTTCATGCTAACCCCCATATTTTGGACGCTAAGGTCCAAATCTGGGACTAAGGTTATTACATGGTGTGCAGCTGGTGGGACTAGAATCCAGAAGCCAGTAGGAATATTATATTTTTCTTTTCTCTGCTAAGGGCTTTTTAGCAGAGAGAAACAGTTGGTTTTAAAAGGGAACCAGAGAGAATTTTTTTTTCTGCTCTCTCTCGCAGTTTGTGGCTTGCATGTTAAGGGTCCTTTGTCATGCAATAGCCCTCCCATTAGGAGGCAAGTACCGGCACTTATATGCATGCAAAAAAAGTGGTTTTTCTGGTTTCCCTTCATTAAACATTAGCTAGAGAGAGAAAAGGAAAATTAGCTAAAGGCACTGTTGCTAGGCAGACTTCAGGAGGCAACAGAGAACCTGCAGTTCAGAAGATAAACACCGGAGGGCACCCCAACACAAGAAAACAGGAACCATAACTTCTAAGGAAAAAATTGACGCCGAAGAACAAATCAAAGAAGCTGAACACAGGCGACAACTGAAAATAAAACAAAAAGAGATGGAGATAAAAAAAAAAAAGAACAGATCAAAGAGGCAGCACACAAAAGAAAACTAGAAGAAGAAGAGATGGCCTACCGAAGGAAACAAGCAGAAGATGAGTTGGCCCACAGAAGGAAGCAAGAAGAAGAGGAGGCGGCCCACCGCCGAGACATGGAAAAACACCAAAAAGAAATGGAAAAACAACAAAAAGAAATGGAAAAACAACAAAAAGAAAATGAAGAGAAGGAAAAACAGAGAAAACATGAACTGGAGATGGCAAAAGCTGGGCTGCCTGTGCCAGCCAACCCTAACAACCCGGCGCCAAATATTGCTCCACAGCACAGGAAATTTCCCACCTACAAGGCAGGTGATGACACCGAGGCCTTCTTGGAAAACTTTGAAAGAGCCTGTCTTGGGTACAGCATTCCCGAAGACCAGTACATGGTAGAATTGAGGTCACAGCTCAGTGGACCTTTAGCAGAGGTGGCAGCTGAAATGCCTAAGCACCAAATGAATGACTATAAACTTTTTCAAACCAAGGCCAGATACAGGATGGGGATAACCCCAGATCATGCCCGTCGGCGCTTCAGAACCCAAAAGTGGAAACCAGAGGTGTCATTTCCCAAACACGCCTACTACATTGCAAAAAACTATGAGGCCTGGCTAACAGGAAACAACATTCAAACCTTGGAAGAACTGAACCTCCTCATACAAATGGAGCAGTTCTTGGATGGTGTTCCTGAAGACATCACACGGTACATACAAGATGGAAACCCCAAGAATATCGCTGAGGCGGGGGAGATTGGAGCCAAATGGATGGAACTGGCAGAAAGCAAGAAAGCTACTGTCAAGGGGAACGATTACCCCAGGGGGCACACAGACCATAAACCCTACAACCGAGGACAGCCAAAGACCCCACATACCACCCAAGTAAAGCCACAGATACCCTACCCTTCAACCTCACCAGTCTCCAGTAACTCACCTCGGCCCAGTGATCCATCAGATGGAAGATGCTTTAAGTGTAATGAACTGGGACATATCAAGGCCAAGTGTCCCAAGAACACCATGCGAGTGCAATTCATTACACCACCATCACACCAAAGATCCCCAGGCCCGGATGCCTCTCAAATACCCTTGGAGCGAAGGGAAAATTTGAGAGTGGGCGGAAAGAAGGTTACTGCGTGGAGAGACACGGGGGCACAAGTGTCAGCTATCCACCAATCCTTCGTTGACCCCAAATTCATCAACCCAAAGGCCAAAGTTACAATTTACCCCTTCATGTCACAAGCTGTAGACTTGCCTACAGCTCAACTGCCTGTCCAGTACAAAGGCTGGTCAGGAATGTGGACTTTTGCAATCTATGACAATTATCCTATCCCCATGCTACTGGGGGAAGACTTGGCCAACCAGGTGAGGCGGGCCAAGAGAGTGGGAATGGTTACACGTAGCCAAACCAGGCAAGCTTCCAGACCCATTCCTGATCCTGAGCCGTCCACAGAGGCCCCGTCTGTGTTACCAGAGACCCAGACAGAGGTAGTGGACCTGGATTCCATGCCAACCACTGAAACAGCCACAGCACCTCCAGTCCCAGGCCCGGAACTGGAACAGCAACCAGCACCAGCCATTGCAACCCCATCTTCAAACTCAACGCCAGAGGGCGCCAGCGAGCCAAAACTGGCAGAAGCAACAGACAGCCATACCCAAAAGGCTCAGCCAGAGCCTGAAATACCCTCAGGTGCACCAGCGGAAAGCGGTTCACCAGCAACGGAAACAACCCCATCACCTACAGCGCTTCCAGAGGGACCAAGCCCAAGTCCACAGTCTGAGGAAGAACTGGTGACCCCAGCCTCAAGGGAACAGTTCCAGACTGAGCAGGAAGCAGATGACAGCCTTCAGAAAGCTTGGGCGGCGGCACGGAGCACCCCACCGCCTCTCAGCTCTTCTAATCGATCCCGGTTTGTTATAGACCAAGGACTTTTATACAAGGAAATTCTTTCTGGTGGACACCGGGAAGAATGGCAGCCGCAAAAACAGTTGGTGGTTCCAACTAAGTACCGGGGGAAGCTCTTAAGCTTAGCCCATGATCATCCCAGTGGCCATGCTGGGGTGAACAGAACCAAGGACCGGTTGGGGAAGTCCTTCCACTGGGAGGGGATGGGCAAGGACGTTGCCAAGTATGTCTGGTCTTGTGAGGTATGCCAAAGAGTGGGAAAGCCTCAAGACCAGGTCAAGGCCCCTCTCCAGCCACTCCCCATAATTGAGGTCCCATTTCAGCAAGTAGCTGTGGATATTCTGGGTCCTTTCCCAAAAAAGACACCCAGAGGAAAGCAGTACGTACTGACTTTAGTGGACTTTGCTACCCGATGGCCAGAAGCAGTAGCTCTAGGCAACACCAGGGCTAACACTGTGTGCCTGGCCCTAACAGACATCTTTGCCAGGGTAGGTTGGCCCTCTGACATCCTTACAGATTCAGGGTCTAATTTCCTGGCAGGGACCATGGAAAAACTGTGGGAAACTCATGGGGTGAATCACTTGGTTGCCACCCCGTACCACCATCAAACCAATGGCCTGGTGGAAAGGTTCAATGGAACTTTGGGGGCCATGATACGAAAATTCATCAACGAATTCTCCAATAATTGGGACCTAGTGTTGCAGCAGTTGCTGTTTGCCTACAGGGCTGTACCACATCCCAGTTTAGGGTTTTCACCATTTGAACTTGTGTATGGTCACGAGGTTAAGGGGCCATTACAGTTGGTGAAGCAGCAATGGGAGGGGTTTACGCCTTCTCCAGGAACTAACATTCTGGACTTTGTAAGCAACCTACAAAGCACCCTCCGACACTCTTTAGCCCTTGCTAGAGAGAACCTAAAGGATGCTCAAGAAGAGCAAAAGGCCTGGTATGACAGACATGCCAGAGAACGTTCCTTCAAGGTAGGAGACCAGGTTATGGTCTTGAAGGCGCAAC
The DNA here is from genome assembly GCF_025201925.1 of Gopherus flavomarginatus. NCBI lineage: Eukaryota > Metazoa > Chordata > Testudines > Testudinidae > Gopherus > Gopherus flavomarginatus. The sequence continues at coordinate 6,465,647 of NC_066628.1, read as the reverse complement.
AGGCCCATAAGATGGAAGCATCATGGGAAGGGCCATTCACGGTCCAAGAGCGCCTGGGAGCTGTAAACTACCTCATAGCATTTCCCAATTCCTCACTAAAGCCTAAAGTGTACCATGTTAATTCTCTCAAGCCTTTCTATTCCAGAGACTTACAGGTTTGTCAGTTTACAGTCCAGGGAGAGGATGCTGAGTGGCCTGACGGTGTCTACTACGACGGGAAAAAAGACGGTGGCGTGGAAGAGGTGAACCTCTCAACCACCCTGGAACGTCTGCAGCGGCAACAAATCAAGGAGCTGTGCACTAGCTTCGCCCCATTGTTCTCAGCCACCCCAGGACGGACTGAACGGGCATACCACTCCATTGATACAGGTAATGCTCACCCAATCAGAACCCCACCCTACCGAGTGTCTCCTCATGCCCAAGCTGCTATAGAACGGGAGATCCAGAACATGCTACACATGGGTATAATCCGCTCATCTACCAGTGCATGGGCATCTCCAGTGGTTCTGGTACCCAAACCAGATGGGGAAATACGCTTTTGCGTGGACTACCGTAAGCTAAATGCTGTAACTCGTCCGGACAAACTATCCAATGCCACGTACCGATGAGCTATTGGAAAAGTTGGGACGTGCCCAGTTCATCTCTACAATAGACTTAACCAAGGGGTACTGGCAAGTACCGCTAGATGAACCTGCCAAGGAGAGGTCAGCATTCGTCACCCATGCGGGGGTGTATGAATTCAATGTCCTTCCTTTCGGCCTTCGAAATGCACCCGCCACCTTCCAGAGGCTGGTAGATGGTCTACTAGCTGGACTGGGAGAATTTGCAGTTGCCTACCTCGATGATGTGGCCATTTTTTCAGACTCCTGGCCCGAACACCTACTACACCTGGAAAAGGTCTTTCAGTGCATCAGGCAGGCCGGACTAACTGTTAAGGCCAAAAAGTGTCAAATAGGCCAAAACAGAGTGACTTACCTGGGGCACCAGGTGGGTCGAGGAACCATAAACCCCCTACAGGCCAAGGTGGATGCTATCCAAAAGTGGCCTGTCCCAAAGTCAAAGAAGCAGGTCCAATCCTTCTTAGGCTTGGCCGGATACTACAGGCGATTTGTACCCCACTACAGCCAAATCGCTGCCCCACTGACCGACCTGACCAAAAAGACCCAGCCAAATGCAGTTAAGTGGACTAATTAGTGTCAAAAGGCCTTTACCCAACTTAAGGCAACGCTCATGTCTGACCCTGTGCTCAGGGCCCCGGACTTTGACAAGCCATTCCTAGTAACCACAGATGCATCTGAGCGTGGTATAGGAGCAGTGCTCATGCAGGAAGCAACCGATCACAACTTCCATCCTGTCGTGTTTCTCAGCAAGAAACTGTCTGAGAGGGAAAGTCACTGGTCAGTCAGTGAAAAGGAATGCTATGCCATTGTGTACGCCCTGGAAAAGCTACGCCCATATGTTTGGGGACGGCGGTTCCAACTACAAACTGACCATGCTGCACTAAAGTGGCTTCATACTGCCAAGGGGAACAACAAGAAACTTCTTCGTTGGAGTTTAGCTCTCCAAAATTTTGATTTTGAAATTCAACACATCACAGGAGCTTCTAACAAAGTAGCTGATGCACTCTCCCGTGAGAGTTTCCCAGAATTCAGTAGTTAAAAAGTGTTCTTAAAATGTAGAAGTCTGTTAGTTATATACTTAGCAGTATATGTAAAGGTGTATGTGTTGTATTAATCTGTTTATTTTCAAGTTCTAGAAGGAAATCGCCGCCAGTGAGCTTCCCCACTGTCTGCAATTTGGGGGGCATGTCATAAACAGATAGCTAAGGGTTAATGTCTCTTTCACCTGAAGCACCTGACCAGAGGACCAATCAGGAAACCGGATTTTTTCAACTTTGGGTGGAGGGAATTTTGTGTCTAAGGTCTTTGTTTTCTGGCTGCCTGCTTTCTCTGAGCTTTGGAGAAGTAGTTCTACTTTCTAGTCTTCTGTTTCTAAGTGTAAGGACAAAGAGATCAAATAGTAAGTTCTATGGTTTCTTTTCTTTGGTATTTGCATGAATATAAGTGCTGGAGTGCTTTGATTTGTATTCTTTTTGAATAAGGCTGTTTATTCAATATTCTTTTAAGAAATTGCCCTGTGTTGTATCATCTTAATACAGAGAGAATATTTGTACTTATTTTTCTTTCTTTTTATATAAAGCTTTCTTTTAAGACCTGTTGGAGTTTTTCTTTACTTCAGGGAAATTGAGTCTGTACTCACCAGGGAATTGGTGGGAGGAAGAAATCAAAGGGAGATCTGTGGGTTGGATTGCTAGCCTGATGTTGCATTCCCTCTGGGGGAATAGGAAAGTACTTTTTGTTTCCAGGATTGGGAACAGAGAGGGAGATTCACTCTGTTTGGATTCACAGAGCTGGTGTCTGTGTATCTCTCCAGGAGCACCTGGAGGGGGGAAGGGAAAAAGGATTATTTCCCTTTGTTGTGAGACTCAAGGGATTTGGGTCTTGGGGTCCCCAGGGAAGGTTTTTCAGAGGGACCAGAGTGCCCCAAAACACTCTAATTTTTTGGGTGGTGGCAGCAGGTACCAGGTCCAAGCAGGTAACTAAGCTTGGAGGTTTTCATGCTAACCCCCATATTTTGGACGCTAAGGTCCAAATCTGGGACTAAGGTTATTACAGCATCTTATTCCAAAATTCTACCATGGAGGAGGGTTGGTAGCCTTCCTCGGTAACCACTGCCAGCTGCTTCAATCAGAGACTGGATATAGGACCAGATGGACCACTGGTCCAATTGGATACTGGACTAGAGGTCCATTTTTCTGATCAGTTAAGAGAATTCATGAGTTCCTGGAGGAAATCCATGGGGCTTTCTTGCTTAGAGCGGAATGGCGTTTGAGAAACGGTGTGATTCTCTGACTGTATTGACTAGCTCTTTAGGATCTTATATCACTTCTCAAATGCCTGACACCAGAGTCCCCCTTTCAGGTGGAATTTCAGACTCCCCCGTCTCCTAAATCCCCACCCATTGATTTAGACAGAGGAGAATGAAATGGGGTTGGTCTGGGAAAAAGTTTTAAATAGAGAAGGAGGATTAGGATTAACTCTGAATTTCCTGGGTTTATAATATTTGGTTTGGGGATTATTGCAACATCCTTGTAATGTTGGGTTTTTTTTACCCCAAATTAACCCCATCTTAAAGGGATTTTTTTTTTGCCTGGGTATAATACAGTGCTCAATTACACCATCAGTGCCTGAAATTTACCTTTGTCCAACTGCTTTCCAGATAGAATCACTAGTGAGAGAAAAAGTGAAACACTTTAAATGTAGCTGCTGTCAACATTATGAAGATATTTCTGTTGTTAACGAACATAACTGCAGATTCATTTCATATAAAAAAGGGCAGACATAAATGCAACCTAGTGTCCTGCAGCGTTCCCACTGCCAGAGCCTTTCCCTGTGGCCTTCCCGCTGCTGGAGCCTTTCACCGTTGCATGCAGCTACACATGCCCCAACCATCACTGCCAGTGTGGACAAGGCATGAGGGGTGTGTACAGCACCTAGCACAATGGGGCCTTTGTTCCTGGGTGGGGCCTATATGGGCTACCATAATACTACTAGTAAAAGGGAATCTGTGTCCATCTCCCATTTCTTGTCGAGTGGGAGAATGATGATCAGTGAACAGAGATCCAGACACAGGCACCGACTTTGTGATTTGCCGGGGGGTGTTTGACCCTTTCTTTGCCCCAAGCCGCGCCCCAACTCCATCCCTTCCCCCAAGCCTCCACTCCACATCTTCCTGCCCACACTCCACCTCCGCCCTGCCTCTTCCCACTCTGTTCCTTCCCCTCCCCCGAGTGTCCCCCACCCCCTGTTCCTCCCCCAGCACCTCTTGCATGCCACTAACAGTTGATCTGAGGTAGGAGAGAGGGAGACTGCGGGGGAGGGAAAGTGGCCAATCACGGGGTTGCTGAGCACCCACTATATTTTTTCCATGGGTGCTCCAGCTCCGGAGCACCCACAGAGTCAGCGCCTATGGATCCATACATGTATACAAGTTCATCATTATAGGAAAGTTCCCCTCATCAGTTTGCCCTGAGTCAGCTCAACTGAAACGAGATTCCCCATTAGCTCCAGAAATTTACCTTTGTCCAGCTTTGGTTCAGATGACAGAGTCTCTAGAAGGGAGAGGAAAAAAAGTGGAAGAGGTGAAATCTCGGTTGTTCTGACTGGGGACAGATGCCTACTGTAGATTAGTCAGTTCTTTGGAGCAGGGACCAAAATTGGCAGTTGGGCCTCCTGCATAACACAGGTCAGAGAATTTCACCCAGTGACGCTGCATGAAGTCAGTAATTTCTGGCTACAATCTTTTGGAAAGAGACACCCAGTCTTGATTTAAAAACTTCCAAGCGACGGAGAATCCACAATGTCCATAGGTAGGTGGCCTCAGTGGCCAATTATTATCACTGTTAAAAATGTGTGCATTATTTCCAGGCTGATTTGGTCCAGCTTCAGTTTGCATCCGTTGAATCTCATCCTGCCTTTGCTAGATAAACGAGCCCTCTGCTATCAGAAATCTTTGCCCCGTGCATATGGGCGGTGGTTGAACCACTCCCCCTTCAGGGAGGCTAGCCCCCAGCCCTGCCCCTCCCTCCTGAGGCCTCCTCCCGTGGCCAGAGCCCTGAGCCTCCCTCCCCATGCCCTGAAATGCTGCTGGCCTGACCTGCCCCGGGCCACCTCAGCCCCTGGCTGCCGGCTGGAGCAGAGCTTCAGGGGAAAGGGGGAGCATGGGCAGCACCACAGCTTAGCCTCCCCTGGCCTGTGATACCCGCTGCCCATGGCTGAGCAGGTAGGCAGAGAGCAAGTGGGTCTGTACCGATGAAGGGCACAATTCTATCCTCAGAGTCACTGGGGTAATTATTATTGATCTCTGTGGGTGCAGGCTGTAAGAATCAGCTTTCACCATTGTTTGGCTTGGTCACAGTGACAAGAGGACAAAGTGGAAAAAGCCTTTATAGCCATGGCAGCAGACCCAGGGCTTTGGAAACTGGACCCAGAGTGAGTTTGCTTTGCTTTGCAGAGCTCCCGCACGGATACAGAAAATTCTTCCTGGTCTCGAGACACAGGGATCCACCCTCCTTGGGAAGTGACTTGTTTTATATGAGCTTTTACCAGGCTGATCTCAATAGATAGGGCCTGATACACACTGAGCACACAGAAATAGTATCTCCGCTCAGAGTCAGAGACATATTCTCCCTTTAGCAGCGACTAGCAGCACACTCCTTTCCACCACCACCCCTGCCAAGCTGGTGAAAAATTTTCTTGCCAAAACTATTTTTCAATGGAAACACTGGATTTTCAACTAAATGGACATTTTTCACAAAAAGGGACAACTTTCCACAGAAATGCTCAATTTATTTGTTGACAGTCTGAACACCTGAAAACTGAAAAGATTTTGGCCAAAAATGCTCCCCTGGTGCCTCATTTAATTGTAATTAGGTTTGCTCATGTTCCCGTTCTCCTTTATGGGACACGCTCTTGAACTGGACTACATCACCCAGGATGCACCACAGTCAGGGACTCCATGATGCCTAGCGTGCCTACCTCAGAGAAGGCTATGGTGGATCATGGGAAATGTAGTTCAATCAGGGAACCCAGGCCATAGAGGAGAATGGGAGCCTGTGGCACCTAAACTACAGCTCCCATGAAACATTGCAACAATATTTCCAAATTTAAATATTTAGTTATTTGACTGAAATATTTTTTGTTTTATATTTTAGGGTGTAGGAGGGTATGAAAAAAAATTTTTTTTTCTTCAGGGAAAATGTTAATGCAAACATTTTTGGTTTTGTTGAAAATTTCCGTGAAGGGAGGAGTAGAAAAAAAACAACTACTATATCTGGCCCCGCTCTGCTCCCTAGCTGCCTATGCTGGGATGGATCCGAGCATTATTGCCAACAGATAATTGCTTTGCAAGGGGAACACATCCAGATAAGCTGGGGTACATGGGGTTACCAGACTCCACAATCTAATGAATTTTGGTATCTGTACAGTGTTTTGCAAGCCACTAGCTACTTGGGCTTCAATTTTCAAAGTGGTGTAGGGGAACTGGGTGCCCGTCGCCCATTGGGACTGGGTACCTAACTCCATAGGAAAAAAAAAATCATTGGAAAATTTGTCTTAAGCATCACCTCCTCCCCTGTGCCCTGGTGAGATGAGAAAGTTATTATCCCTTTGTAAATATGGCAAGAAAGATAAGTGACCCAAACCGATGGCCATGGTTTCCATGGGTTTCTATAAGGCAGACCATGCATAACCTGTAAGCTAGTGACAAAACTCTGAGCTCTCTGGAGACATCTTTTCATTACATGTGTGTACAACATCTACAGCAATGGGGCTTTGATCCCTATGCGAGTAAATCACTATTTTAATCATAGCCAAGAACAGCCCCAGAGTTTGTTACCTTTAAATTTATTCAGAGCGTGCTCCAGAAATGTGTGCTTCTGAGAGAAGTCCTTGACTTTCCTTTTCAGTTCCAGAGGAAGGGATGGTGCACTCTGAAACTTCCCCGTCTCATATCTAGGGAGAAAAATGGCCTATTGTTGAAATCAGTTGACAATGACTAACAACAATAAAAATGTAGTGGGGTAGGAAGAATTATCAGACTTTTTTTGATTTAAAAAATCCCTTTTTTTAATCCAAAATTTCAAAATTTCAAAGAAATTCTTAAAAAAAAACCAAAAAACCATCACCCAGCTCTACTTTTTTCTCAGTTCTAATGGAAGGTGATAAACTGACAGGCTGTAGAGACTTAGGTTGAGATCCATAAGTGATGTTAATTGGCATTGTTCCATTAACTCCATTGAAGTAATGCTCATTTTACCAGCTGGGGATTGACTTTGATTTGCACCCAGCTGGGGATCTGCTCCCATTGACTGCAATGGAGTCATGGTCAACATACCCCAGTAGTGGAGAGTCTGGCTGAAATGACTTAAATGGAACTACGGCTAATTATACAAGCTGGGAATCTGGCTCTGATGACACTAATGGAGTTTTGCTGATTTACACCAGTGGGGGACCTGGTCTTTCAGTTCCCTAATGAGCCAAAGAACTGTCTCAGTGACATTCCCCAACCCACCACCCCACAGGGTCACGTGTGCCCGGGCGATAGCGAGGTACATCTGCCAAGGTGACAGGACCGTTCCAGCTCCGTTCAGTCATTGGCCCCTTTGCTGACATTGTTGACAATCGGGGCAAGAAGGGCTTTTGTAATGGGGGGGACTGCCCATCCCGGAAGGAGGTGGAGTGAGGAGTCATGAATTTATGTGGATAAATATGATACCATTGTCTCGTGGCACATTTTAAGTTCACTGGGACACGCACCAAATCGACAGGCACAACCCTGAGCATGCAGATTATGCTTAATAGAAAGGATAAACCAGGCACTGAACAGTCCTCAGATGGAAATAACTTCACACCATTACTGACCTAAGTGGAGTTTTGCAACCATTGACTCAGAAGTTACTCTGGTGATGGGTGGCCGACAACACCCCTAGGTAGGTATTGGTAGGTAGCTAGTGACTAGGCAGCTAATTATTTGCTAGCTAGGTAGCCTGTGCTACCTTAACTGGTAAAGGCAAGTAGGTGAATGGCCCATATTCCATCTCTGATCTCTTGAGGCATCCAGACTGCCAGAGGAGTTGATAATTCATAGTGTATCTGCAGCTGAATCTGCATTCTGGAGTCTGGGGAAACATAAGCCGGCACAGAATTCTGGAGTTGGAGGGAGATTAGGAGCTGCAGGGAGCTTTGTCCTTTCCCCAACATCTTCCCAGCATCCTGAAGTGTGAGGGGGAGCATAGGCGCCAACTTCCAGAGCATCCACGGAGAAAAATTAGTGGGTGCTCTGCACCCACCGGCAGCTCCCCGCTCCGCCCCACTCTGCTCCAGCTCACCTCTGCTCTGCCTCCACCTCCTCTGTGAGCACGCCGCATGCCTGCTTTTCCCCCTCCAGGTCCCAGTGCTTGCACCGCAAAACAACTGTTTCGTGCGGCAGGGAGGGAGGAGGAATGCGGCGGGTCCAATAGGGGCAGGGACTTTGGGGGGAAGGGGTTGGAGGCAGGGCCAGGGTAGGGAAAGGGTGGAGATGGAGCGCGGCCAAGGGTGGGGGGGCATGAGCACCCACCGGCGCCGGCGAAAGTTGGCACCTATGAGGGGGAGTGAGAAGGACCTATGTACCTGCTCAAGGTGCTTCTGATGTCCTAGAGAGGAGAGAGAAAGAAAAGGAAGTTCAGTCCCACACAACATAAACTGGAGATCCCTCTTGCTCTGAGGTATCTAACTTGCTTATTTGAAAATCCCTTTGGGTGCCTAAACCCCTTTGAAAATCTAGTCCCATGGCACATAGGATTCTGAGCCTCATTGAAAGTCTATGGGATTTAGGGTCCAAAATGCCTGAGGGTCTTTTGAAAAATGGGACTTAGGTCCAGATCCTCAAAGGACTTTCGGCACCTAACTCCCACTGAAATGAAGGGGAGTTTAGAAGCTTAAATACTTTTGAGGATCCACTCCTTAGGTCCCTTTTAAAATTTTTACTCCTAGGTCCCTTAGCTGGGACAAAGTGGAGGACTCATAAATCTGTATATGTATAAACCCATACAGCTACTGAAGGGGAAAAACATATGTTGGCGTGACTTAAATGCGGCCTCACAACGGGTTAGCACCTAGTTGAGGGCTAATCTGCCAATGAGAACTCTTGACAAATGTGTCCCTCATGACATGGACTCATTCCAACCAGTAGAATATAGCATGCAAATTAGTTGGAGAGGAAGGGAGATGATTGTTTGAGTTCCCTCTGATGTCACAATGCGTCAGGTAAGCCTGACCTGAGCTATTGACTTGGCCCTGTCTGCAGTCTATTAATCTGAACAATCACAGATATAGCCGTCCTCTTTATAACAGCCCATATATTTCAACATATTCCTCCCCCACCCCTGTCTCCTTTTCTCAAGAGCAAATCTGTTGTTTTTTTTTAACCTTTCCTCACAGGTCAGGTTTGATAAACCTTATATCACTTTTGTTGCTCTCCAACGTCTCACAATCCAAAACTGAAGGCCACTTCACTGATTCTCAGATTGTCCATTACTTGCGAACTTTAAATCAAGATTGGACATCTTTCTAAAAAATACACTCTAAGTCAATCAAGAGTGGTGACCTACACATAGGAATCTCTAGGTAAAATTCTCTGGCCTGTAATGAAGGAGATCAGACAAGCTGATCCAAATGATCCCTCCTGGGCATAAAATCTATGAAATTTATGGGAAACTCATGTGTTTAAGTGCTTTGTTAGATCAGAGAACCAGTGTGCTGAGCACCTTGTACTATCAGGACCTCAATGAATAAAATAATGTATGTTTCTGTAATGCGGTGTATTGTGAACTGGGACTTCGATAGCAAAGAGCCAGGGACATGTCTACTAGGGGCTCTGGGGTACCTCTCACATAGTCTCACCTGCAGGAATTCACTTGCTGGCTGCCTACACTTCTCTTCCATCTCACTGATCAGGGTCCCGAGACGAGATATCTCCTGGGTGAGCCTGGTGGTGAATTCATCCTGCCTCTTCAATATCTCCTTGTCCAGCACTTCCAGCTGGGCCAATAGGAGCAATTCTTTCTCCTCTAGAAACATATGGAGTTTCTCAAATTCTGACAAAATCTTCTTCCTCTCGCTCTCCGTCTGTTGCTGCAATGAGCAAACACAAGCAGGGAAAGGGTGGAGAGAAACATGTGACGGCCCATACAGAGTAACATTTCCAAAGGAGTCTGTGGTGCTTTGAGGGGTTCTCCCAGACCAAGAAGGGGAGAAACACTCTCTGCATCCTCCGCTTTGGTCACCTTAGAACCATGACAGACTTGACTTTATAGACATATGTAAGCAGTCTGAATGAGCTCTCCCCTGACATCTAGTGGTGAGCTGTGGAAAAAGACTTCAGGAGCTGATCACATTTGCATGGGCACGCCCACCCTGTCTAGGTGCTCAGCATGAAGGGATTGCTTGCCCAAATGGTCACATTTGGCTGGTGTGGGATCCACAGTCTTCTTGTTACTGGGGCAGGAGTAATAAAGAATTGTTATCCTTTCTGTGTAAACCAAGGGCAGCAAAACTGTACTTGGCGTTTCCTAATTGAAGGACTCACCCTCAATTAAATAGCACTCGCTAGGCAGGGGACAAGGGTTCCTCAGGCCAGTGAGTGGAGAGGGACAAATCTGTATATGTGCTTCTTGCATAAGGGCCCTGAATACTATTTGGCTGTGCCTCCTTCCCTCCAGTATGCAATAACAGAGGTAATTTCAACTCATTTGAGAGTGTTGCTACATGCTGAAATCAATGATACCTAGGTCTAATTATTAGCCCTGCTTTGGTACAGTGTCTATGATGCAAGAGACTGTACAGTATGCACCAGCAGTGAGGCTTCATCACTAAGAGCAAGTAAGATGCCTCTTTCCCCTCACCCAGCATGGGAGATGAACTCTGCAGATGTACCTCTGAATTCTGGGTCTGCCCTGTCCACAGATGGCTACTGTGAGTGAGGTGCAGAGAAGAGATGGATGAAGGGATTTTTGGGTTACTAGACTTAAGAACCTGAGGGAACTTGCCCAACTTACTTGGTGGTGGGTCTTTTGCTCATAGTTTAGGTTTATAAACCCTGTTTGTGGTCTTTCCCAAAATTAATGCTGCATTATTTCCCTCCTTTTATTAAAAGTTTTTGCTACACTCAGACTCTGTGCTTGCGAGAGGGGAAGTATTGCCTCTTAGAGGCGCCCAGAGGGTGATGTGTAATTGTCCCAGGTCACTGGGTGGGGGCCTCGAGCCAGTTTTGTGTTGTATTGTTGAAAGGGAACCACTAGATACTGAACCTGGCCCTTGTTGCTGCCAACTCTGACTGGCAGAAGGGTTACACATAAATAAGTGATTATCCATTGCAGAGCATCGCACATTACTCTGTACGACTCCAATGGTATTCAGACTCATCACATAGGTTAATTTGCTAATGAGTAAGTACCAGCAGCTCCTCGGTTGTTATTTCCCCATTCAATTTCAGTGCAGCAATGCCTTCCATCTCCTTCTTCAACATCTCCAAACGACTCCTAATTTGTCCCTAGAGAAAAGAAAAGTTACTTGCACTTGAGGGTATTTTCTTGAGTTATTTATAGGTTGACAATTATTAACTCGGTTATAAAACACTCACAAAGCCTGTCCTTCAAAATGTATACACACATCATACATTACATATGAATAAAGATAATCTGCTTTGTCTCGCGAAGTACGTACGTCACCCTGGATAGAAGAAGATGTCACATCTGTCAGCCATAAGCTCAGTAGCAAAATAACAAATGTTATATACATGCATTAGACAGACAGAAAGTTCAGTCAAACTGCATGCTCTGATCAAGTTAAATAGACCAGAATATTAGGCTGTAGAGACATTATTGTAAATATAGGATGGGGTATTAAAATCCCCAGTTTCGAATAAATCTAAATATTGCACTTGATCCTGTATGTACCCAAAACTTAATGACATTTCGCAAGAAAAGAATTTGAAAATGAATTTTTACGAACATCTACATGATCCCCAGTCAGAACGCCTCCTCCTCCCTGCCAGTTTAAGATAATAAAAACAGCAACAAAAAAGATTGATCAAAATTTAAAATTATTGGGGAGATTCTGAGCAGTATTTCTTAGCGATATAGCACAGAACTTACAGCCCAGGGAGGGGTGGCACTATGATGGGAATACAGAGCTAAGCAAGGGATCACTACAAGATCAGGTCTTAGGGTGTAAAATCAGGGTCTCTCCTATCTGGGCAGAACTAGCAATATTAAGAACGATACTAGGTCTTCTTTAGCAGATCACAGCCTTATCTTAAACAAACTCCCAGGCAAAAGACTTTGCTGAGGTGAAATAGTTTTGAACAAAACCTCCCCTCCCCACCCGAAGGGGAAAAAACCCAGCATTCTTGCGCAAAGCAACTGCTTTCCATGAACACTTTAATCCAGTCGAAAACTGAATTTTTTATCAAAAACAAACAACAATAAAGTCTCCACAGAAAAGCATTAACCAGGCCAAGCATTTGGAAGTTACCTGCTCCAGATGCTACGAGTGGGGCCAGATCATTGCAGCGGCACAAAGGACTCTTAACCAGCCCTTATAAGGGAATCCTGAGCTGGTGTCAAACTCTCCTCCCTCAGCATATAAGGTGTTTAGGGAGCAGGGCCTAGTGCAGTGGTCCCCAAACTTTTCGGGGTCACATCCTCTCTTACCCCTGTTTGCACCCCACCCCCAGGGCAGCTGGGGCCAGAGTAGGGTGACCAGGTGTCTGCTTTCCGACTGGAACACCCAGTTGAAAGGGATCCTGGCAGCTCCAGTCAGCACAGCTGACTAGGCCATGGACTGTGCGTTGACTGCAGTGGAGCTGGCAGGCTTCCTGCTAGCCTCCGTGCCGCATGGCTCCCAGGAAGCAACTGGCATGTCCCCCCTCTGGTTCCTATAAGTAGGGGCAGCCAGGGGGCTCCGCACACTGTCCTGGCCCCAAGTGTCACCCCTACAGCTCCCATTGGCTGGGAACCACAGCCAATGGGAGCTGAGGGGGCAGTGCGCAGAGCCGCCTGGCCACGTCTCAGCATAGGAGCTGGAGGAGGGACATGCTGCTGCTTCCGGGAGCTGTTTGAGGTAAGTGCTGCCTGGAGCCTGCACCCTTGAGCCTCCCCTGGGTCCCAACCCCCCACCCCAGCCCTGATCCCCCTCCCACCCTCCAAACCCCTTGATCTCAGCCTGGAGCACCCTTCCACACCCCAAACCTCTCATCCTCAGCCCCACCCCAGAGTCCACGCCCCCAGCCAGAGCCCTCACACATCCCCAACCCCAGCCTCCACCCCAACACAGAACCCGCTCCTGCACTCTGAACCCCTCAGCCCCAGTCCAAAGCCCCCTCTGAACCCCTTATCCCTTGCACCACACCAGAGCTGCACCCCAGCTGGAGACCTCAACCCCCTGCACCCCAACAACCTGCCTCAGCCTGGAGCCCCCTCCCACATGCTGAACTCCTCATTTCTGGCCCCATCCTGGAGCCTGCACCTCCAGCCAGAGCCCTCACCCCCTCTTGCATCCCAGGCCCCTGAGCCAGCCCGGTGAAAATGAGTGAGTGAGGGAGGGTGGGAAGTGAGTGACAGAGGGAGGGGGGAAGTGGGGCAGGGCCTTGGAGAAGGTGCATGGCATTGCCGGGGCCTCAGAGGAGGGGCAAGGGTGTTCGGTTTTGTATGAGATATGGCAACCCTAGGCCAGAGCAGAGCCAGGGCTCCTGCGGGGGGTGGGGGGGAAGACAACACAGACAAGGGTAAGGGGGCCAAGGCTAGGGATGCAGCTGAGGTGGGTCTGGGGCCAGACGGGGAATGGAGCCCTGGCTGGGGGCCAAGGCTGGGCAAGGGGCTGGTAGCCAAGGCCATGGCTGAGGGTGGAGCCGGAGCAGAGTTGGTGACGGAGTCAGTGCTACCTCCCTGCCCGCTGCTGGGCCTCCCCGAATGTTCCTCCCCTAGGGGTTGCACCTCACAGTTTGGAGACCAGTGGCCTAGTGGATGGCACCAGCAATAGCGAAGGCCATTTTACCTATCCCCAGCCTCAAGGAAGTGGGAAGTTGATGCTAGATGCCTCTTTCGGGCAGCTGTGTCCCTCCACCCTTCTCTCCAGCCCCCAGGCTGAGAGGGATTGAGGAGTGGTCCTTGACAACCTTCTGCCCTGATTAGGGTGACCAGATGTCCCGACTTTATAGGGACAGTCCAGATTTTTAGGTCTTTTTCTTATATAGGCTCCTATTACCCCCCACCCTGATTTTTCACATTTGCTGTCTGGTCATCCTAACCCTGATACACATGCAGGTACCATCCCCCAGCCTTCTAGAGAAAGGAATAAGGGAGCAATGTGGGGGTGGAAGCCCAGTTGGGACGATAAGGATTTTGGGAAGAGACGGAGGGAGACTTGCTCTCTTCCCATCTATTTCAAATTTTCTCGGCTCATTGAGGGTACGTCCACACTACAGCTTAAAATCGATATTAGTAAAATCGATTTTATAAAACAGGGTTTATAAAATCGATTTTACGCGTCCACACTAGGGCACATTACTTTGGTGGTGTGCGTCCGTGGTTCCAGGCTACCATCGATTTCCGGAGCGGTGCACTCTGGGTAGCTCAGTAAAAGAACGGGACCAATAACTTTGATTTCCGTCCACACTAACCCTAAATCGATTTAGTAATATCGATTTTAGGGTTATTCCTTTCGTTTAGCTGGAGTACAGAAATCGATTTTAAGACCCCTTAAAATCGATTTTAAGTGCCTTGTAGTGTGGACAGTTACAGCGTTAAATCGATTTAACGCTGTTTAAATCGATTTAACGCTGTAGTGTGGACCTGGCCTGAGGGGAGATTATAAAGGGGCTGGGAAAGGGGCTATGCTAAGGGATAGCCGGGACACAGGGTTGGAATTCATCTCTGTGGCCAGCAGGGGTCAGTCTCCAGCCTCCCAGTGGAAACCGAGTGCAGCTGTAGCTTTCACACAGGCTCCTGACTAGAGAAGGAGCCCCGGGTTTACACTTGACCTGCTAACTTGTGTTAAAATGACAACAGCCTTTCACCTCAACTTAAGATCCGTCCTTTTATTTTTCCAGTGAAGGGGGCGTATCCATCTAATCTATCTATTTACCTATTTGGGGGCTTGTCTACACAGGGAAGTTTGATGACCTAACTACACTGCTACAATTATACTTGCATAGTTACACCAGTATAACTCCATGTATGGACGCTGTTATTCCGGAATAAGAGGGTATGTCTTCACCGCAGGCAGGACAGCACATATAGCCTGAGTTAGTTTTGACTGAGCTGGTGTAATCCAGGTCTGCTTGGTGTGGCGCTCTGTCCCGCCCTAGTGGCAGCTAGACCACCTAGAGCAGTGGTCCCCAAACTTCTTTGATCACACCCTCCTTACCCAGTCCATGCCCCCCTGGGGGGGAGGGTGATTGGGGACCAGGCCGGAGCGGAGCTGGGAGCAAAGCGGAGTTGGGTGTCCCACTCCACACCCCCTCCAAATGCTCCTTCCTGAGGGGGCATGCCCCAAGGTTTGGGGACAACTGAGCTAGAGATTGCTGACCCTCCTATGGCCTTGGCTCAGAAACATGTGTCTTTTTAGCTCATGCAGGAGTGGCTCATGCATTAAGTTCCAGAGGTCCCAGGTTTGATCCCAGCTGCCAGGGTAGGTTGGCGTTACCCCGGGTCACTAAAAATAACAGCCTAGCCACCCCAGCCCCAGCTCGTTTTCTAAGTATGTACTGCACAGGACCAAACTCGGGTGGCCTCAGTGGCTATCCTGCTGTGTTCAGCAAGCTAGCTGAGGCATGTCTACACATGCTGCCATCCCCCATCACGCCTCCTGATTGCTGTGTATGTGTAAACACACCCTGAGGGCCCACACAGGGAGTTATCCTGCTGTAATTATAGCAGTATAATTACACTATTTCCCCATGTAGACAAGGCTTTAGGTCCTTACACGGCCCCCACACCCATTGGGTCTGAGCACCTCACAGTCCTGGCACCACCGACACAGAAAAGTGCTGTTCTCCCTGGTTTACGGAGAGGCTAAGGAACTTGCTTAAGGTCACACAGTAAATCTGTGGCAGGACAGGACACTGACACTAAGACTCCAGCATGTGCTCCAAGCAGTGGTGGATTTAGAGTTAGTGGGGCCCTATGCACAGCTTCATTTCCCCCTCTCACCAGGATCCAGCCAAGAAAGAACATTCTCTCTTATCTCCCCCACCCATTTTTCATTCTCTTTTTCCTTCCTCCTCCTCCTATATTATAAGTAATAGAAAGTAAATGAAAATAAAGTGAGGTACCTTGATTGGGGTAGGGGGTTGGAGTGCAGGAGGAGTGTGGGGGTCAGGCTCTGGGAGGGAGTTTAGGTGCTGGGTGCAGGCTCTGGGCTGGGGCAGAGGGTTGGGCTGTGGGAGGGGTGTGGGGGTCAGGCGCTGGGAGGAAATTTGGGCGCTGGGTGCGGGCTCTGGGCTGGAGTAGGGGGTTGGGGTACAAGAGGGGTGTGGGGGTCAGGCTCTGGGAGGGAGTTTGGGTGCTGGGTGCGGGCTCTGGGCTGGGACAGTAGGTTGGGGTGTAGGAGGGGATGTGGGGTGCGGGCTCTGGGCTGGGGCAGAGGGTTGGGCTGTGGGAGGGGGTGCGAGGTGCGGGCACTGGGAGGAAGTTTGGGTGCTGGGTGCGGGCTCTGGGCTGGGGCAGTAGGTTGGGGTGTAGGAGGGGGTGTGGGTTGCAGGCGCTGGGAGGAAATTTTGGCGCTGGGTGCAGGCTCTGGGCTGGGGCAGAGGGTTGGGCTGTGGGAGGTGTCAGGGGTGCAGCACTTACCTTGGGCGGCGCAGCTCCCAAAGCGACCGGCACACCCCTTTGGCAGCAACTCCTGAGCGGGGGGTGGGGCGGGGGGGGGGTCCTCTGTGTGCCGCTCCTGCAGGTCCCATTGGCTGCAGTTCCCAGCCAATGGGAGCTGCAGAATCGGCACCCAGGGCAGGGGCAACGCATGGACACACCCTCCCCCAGAGGCCGCAGGGAGCGGCGCAGTGCGGAGGGAGGGAGGCAGCGTGGGCAGGGACCCACCTTAGCCTTGCTGCAGGCATGTCTCTGCGTGCCCCTTGGCGGAGGGGTCAGCGGGTCTCCGTGCACTGCCTGGGTAGGGGCTGTGTGTGGAGTCGCCTCCTCCCCGCCAGGGGTGCGCGGAAACCTGCCAGCAGCCATTGGCTTCTGGGAGCGGCGTGGAGCCACCAGCCACAGAATGCAGGCAGCCTGCCTGAGCCCTGCTGCGCCGCCGGCTGGGACTTGGGGGCAGGTTGTCAGATGAGACTGACTCTGCATTTTGGGCACTCCCTGTCACTGGGGGCCCTCTTCCACCTCACGGTTTGTTTCATGGCAAATCTGCCTCTGGCTCCAAGCCCTGGTTCCTTTCAGGAGGCGACCCTTGGGACTTGCTGCTGGAGGACTTTTGGGAAGTGCTGGCTCAGGGAACTGCCCCTATGGAAGCCTACATTTTGGTCACGGGTATTTTTAGTAAAAGTCATGGACAGGTCATGGTCCGGGGGTATTGTGGATGTTGGGGGAGGTGACCTGGGAGCCCCTCTGGTGCTGGAGGCTGCGGTGCGCAGCCCAGGACCCCTGCGGTGGTGTGGGAGTGGGGGGGGAAGGTTGGCGGAGCTGGCAGGGGCTCCCTGCCCGGCTCTGCATTCCTGCAGCTCCTAGGCAGTGGAGAGACCAGGGGGCTCCAGCATGCTGCTCCCGCCACAAGTGCTAGCTGCCGCAGCTCCCATTGGTCAGGAACTGCAGCCAATGGGGCCTACAGGGGTGGGGCCTGCGGGCACCAGCAGCATGTGGCATGGAGCCCTCTCCCCCTTCTCCACCCGCTGCCTAGGAGCTGCAGGGCCATGCCAGTGGGAGCCGGGGAGCCCCCCCACCGCGAGCTAAGCGCCTCCCGCACTCCCAACCCCTTGCCCCTAGTCCCCTCCCACACACCGAAACAACTGCTGCTGGCCCCTGCTCCAGCCCTGAGCCAGCACCAGCCACTGCAAAAGCCACGGAGGTCATGAAAAGTCACAGAATTCTGTGACCTCTGTCACAGACTCGCAGCCTCACCCATACGTCGCCCGGGTAGGGCTGCCGGAACATAGAGGGGCCTCGAGGGGGAATAGGAAAAAGTTGTGGTTACTCCTCTATAACTTTCAAACTCAGGCCAACACGGGGCTCTGGCACGTGGAAGGAGATTGCCAGTCCTGCAGATGTTGGGACGCCATTACAGGAGGTGAGGGATGCCCTTGTCATTAGAGCACTGATGTGGAATCCAGAGGGATCCTCTAACCCAGTGGCTCCCAACCTTTCCAGACCACTGTCCCCCTTTCAGGAGGCTGATTTGTCTGGCCTACCCCCAAGTTTCCCCTCATTTACAAACGACTTGCTTACAAACTCAAACATAAAAATACAAAAGTGTCACAGCCGCTAGTACTGAACAATTGCTGACTGTCTCATTTTTACCACTGAATTATAAAATAAATCGACTGGCATATAAATACTGTGCTTCCATTTCAGTGTATAGTCTGTAGAGCAGTATAAACAAGTCAGTGTCTGTCTGAAATTTTAGTTTGTACTGACTTCGCTGGTGCTTTTTATGTAGCCTGCTGTAAAACTAGGCTGATCTCTAGAGGAGTTGATGTACCCCTTAGAAGACCTCTGCGTACCCCCCAGGGGGACATGTACCCCCAGTGGAGAAGCACTGCTCTAAAATACACCAAGGGTCTCTGTCCGGCCCAGAATCCCGAGGGTACAATGCTGTTTAAAGTTGGCACTGCTCCCTCCCCCCCAGTCTGGCCCTGAAAGACCAACCAGAGAGGCCACGCACAGAACAGCTCACACAATGAGGGGTAGTAATTCAGACAGTTGTGCTGGACAAGGATTCCTTCCTACCTTGTACTCCTGGGCGGCCTCCTCTGCAGGAACCACTGAGTGAGCCCTGTGCTCCTTGGACCTGTCGCACACCACACAGATGGGGGACTGATCCTCTTGACAGAAGAGTTTCAGAGCCTCCTGGTGTTTCTCACACACTCTCCCGGCTCCGGCATCTTTTGTCAATTGCAAATGTAGCTGCTTGGCTATTTCTACCACGTTGGCCAGCTGCCAGTTCGGCCTGAGGTTCCTCTGGGGAAAGGTCGCTCTGCACTGAGGGCAGGAGACGTCTTTATCAGATCCCTCCCAGCACTGGGTGATGCAGGCTCGGCAGAAATTGTGCCCACAGTCTATAGTCACGGGATCATTAAAATACTCCAGGCAGATGGAACAAGAAGCTTCATCCTGGAGGCTTTGCCTTGCCTTTGCAGCAGCAGCCATGGCTTATCCCAGGCAGGAGAGCAGTTTAATTTCACTTCCCTGTTCCCTGAAATGTGCTGACCCTTGGACGAGAAAGGGGAGTTTCCCTTCCTGTAAACAGGCTTTACATGGAGTTGAGTCATGGTTTGGAACCGCAGCTTCCTAGTGACAGCTCCACGGTGTGTCTTGCTCAGGACCGTCCCTACCCATATGCAAAGTAAAAAGCTGTGTAGGGAACCCAATTTCCTGGTGCCTTGTGCAGCTATGTGCGGCTCCAGCCCCTGCCCCTGCTCTGCCCCAGCACCGCTCTCACTCCCTTGAGTACCACAGCAGGGCCGGTCCAGCACTCACGGGTGGTGGGAAATGCAGCGACCGGCCCCAGCTGTGCTGCCCATGAGTACTGGGGGGTGGTTTCCCCCTAACCCCCAAGCCAGCCCCCACCACAGAGGCCTGGGACTAGTGTGTCCTCTCCATGCAGAGGCCTGGGACCCCACACCCTCCCCCATGGGGGGGCTGCGTAGGGCCCCAGAATAGCTAGGGACGGCCCTGGTCTCGCTCATGCAACCGAAGTTGGTCCAATCAAAGTTATTACCTCGCCCAACTTGTCTCTGCCGGGGGACTGCAAGATAAAGGACCAAAGTGGTGTAAGTCTGTCAGGGGACAGAGCACAGGTGGTATCACAGCCAAGACAACAGGGCTGAGGAAGGGACCGACTAGCAGTGATTTTCAAACTTTTTGTATTGGTTCACATAGCAAGCCTCTAAGTGTGATGCCTCCATATCAATTAAAAATGGGGGGTTAATTTAATTTAATAGGGGTTCAGGGGGAGTTGACAGATCACGACCTCCGTGTAACCACCTTGCAACCCCCTGAGGTGTCACTACCCCCTGGTTGAGAACCCCTGGGATACAGCATGATGCAATGGAGCTGTAGCACAACTGGTTTATTTGAGGGACCCAAGGGAGGTAGCGCAGAAGTGATCACTGCAGTCAGACAGTCCCAGCAGCATATTGCAGTACAACCTCTCCTCTCTGTCCCCTGAGCTGGTGCTGTATTGAAGGCAGAGAACAGGTTAAACTCATCCCAGCGGGAGCAAGTTCTCCCCTTCCAGAGAGCAGGGAAACAGCAAACTTCTCCCTCCTTGTGTCTTGAGCTAACACAGGTCTGTTTCCTTATGATGATCTCTTGCTAGGATAGCTCAGGGTTGGCTGTGCAGAGCCCTTTACCTGGAGCTGTGGGGTGGCGGGGGCTAGGGTGACCAGACAACAATTGTGAAAATTCAGGACAGGGGGTGGGGGGCAATAGGAGCCTATGTAAGAAAAAGACCCAGAAATCGGGACATCTGGTCATCCCAGCGAGGGCGGGGGTGGAGAGAGAGCTTCATGAACGAAATGACCATTCACACACAAACTGAAGTGAACATTTTCAGTACGAAACAAAACAAACTGAAACGAGTTTTGTCCAAACCCCTGAAAGAAATTTCAAATGGAACCAAAAATTCAAGCTTGTCCAACACAGTTTTTATACGGATTTAAATAGCAAAATGAGTATAAAAAACTGTCCTTAGACCAGCCTTTCATTCAAAAGCTTTTGGTTGGTTGGTGGTTTTTTTTCCCAAAAAACTATTTTTTTTCAAAGCGGCCCTATAACGGTGTGTCTACACAGGAATAAAAAAACCCATGGGTCCCCCAGGTCAACTAAATCCCGATCACAAGGCTCATGCTCCAGAGATGCAAAATTGCTGGATAAATGTTCGGCTCGGGCACCACCAGCCCAAACTCGAATGTCTACACAGCAATTTTTAGCCCCGCAGCCTGAGCCCCATGATCCTGAGTCAGTTGACCGCAGTCAGCTGCAGCCATGCCATGCCAGAGGTCTTTTAATCTGTGTAGCCGTACCCTGAAAGACCAACCAGAGAGGCCACTATTAGAGAGCTTACACACCTCATTTACACGGAGTTGTGCAGGCCCCACTACAGACAAACAGATACACACCCAAAGCCATGTGCTTTGTATTCCCCAGATGCCATATGCAAAATTCTGGACATGAAGTGGACTGGGAAGGAGGAGGGGGGAGAATTTAGGATGTCTGATTTTTGGCCTTATGTAAATTTCTTTCACTTAAAATTGTTCCTCACCTTCATCTTCTGTGCAAAACAGAGTGGTTGATGAAGGTGGGAGGCTGGTGGGGAAGGGGGGGCGGGAAGTGTTATGGTATTTGGGCAGGGTGTGATTAATGAATAAGCTACTAGAGGCTGCAAAAAAACCTAGTCCTTGTGGTTGAAGAGGATACCTCAAAAATGTGGTCACTTTGGTAGTGATGTCTGCCTGAGCTTGCAGAGAGCCTGAGACAATAGCTCTGGGTGTGGGAGAGGAGATCTGCCCTCAGTTTAACCAATGGAGCAACTTGTGCCCAAATTTTCAGAAAACCTGAGAGAATAGCTCTGAGTGCAGGGAACCACCTTGTGCAACTCAATGAGGTGTTAATGCCCTGCCCCTGTCCTTGGGGAGGAGGGGCCAGCTACCAACCCCACACCAGCAGGGGATTCTGTCTGTGGTAAGAAGGGAATAGCACAGACTCCCCCCACCATCAAGCAAAGACATCTCAGCTACATATGTACGTATGTGTGTGGATATGGAGCAGTACCCCCGTACTGCCTTTCTGCAGGGGAGAGGTGCTTCCTGCTGCTCCCCAAGGGAGAGAGTTCACTGCTGCTGCTGCTCCTGACAGATAATAATAAATCTTGCTCCTGCCTAGTACTTTGCATCAGTAAAGCCCAAGTTATTTACAAAGCTGGGCCGTAGGATTATACTCATTGTACAGGTGGGGAAGCTGAGGCACAGGGCAGGGACATGGCTTGCCCAAGAAGAAAAAGGGGCTTCTCTGCCACTTCCCATGGCACAGGGCTGCAAAGGGAATCATGCCAAGGTGGGGCTAGTGGCCCTGGAATTGTCCTGCATTCAGGGGACTTTGACCAAGCTATGCTTTGTAATGCAGCACCACCATTCCCCCACGGTTCCCCCCACCCCCACAGCAAGAGACAGATTCTCAGGAATAGGACCTATAAATGCCAAAATTTCATAGGCTTAATTTATATAAACATTTTCTACACTTTACAAATTTGTAATTAGAATTTTACTGAATACTTCAATTAGAGTCTATTAGACAAACTTTTTAAAAAAAAGGAGTAGGATGTGGGGTGATCCATAAAAGTGTGTTTAGAATCTAATTATTTCAAATGGCTAACTAGGGCATGTTGCTTAGAGATGGTATATTTAGCATCAATCTTAGCACCTTTAAATAGAGATATGCTTAGATAGCTCTACACACAGTCATAAGCACACCAGTCAGCGTCTTTCTTAAAACTCATGGTCAAGCACTTATGGTACCAAGCCAGGCATAGTCTCCAACAAGCCACCTATAAATTTATAACAGTCAGTAACCTTTGAAAATATACCCAGGTCTAGAAGAACCAGTTACCTATAGTCCCTCAGACAGCTAAATAATAGAGCTTTTCCAAGCTTCATTACCAACAAACAACCAATAGACAGTTTCCTGGACTGCTTTCTTCCTACCACTCTACTCTTCTCTCTCCTTCCAACCCCCTGCCTCTCTGTTTAGACAACCAAACACTGTGCAGGCCCAAACTCCTTTTATAGTGCATGTGGAGGACCTGAAGGAAGACTGAGACCTCTTACCCTGTGGCCCTCAGGTAACACTGCCCCCTGGTGTGTTCCAGCTGTGAACAGCCACTCCTCTCTAGCGGATATGGAAATAAACGGCAGCGTTCCGCCCATTCGCCTTTTCATTGGTTTGTTTGGGAAACCAATCAAACGACGCTGACTTTTGAAGGAAAATATGGACTTGTTTCATTGAGGGAGGAGGATGGAAAGGTGACTTTCCTCCCACTTTTACTTAGGCCTGGTCCACACTACGCTGTTAAACCGATTAAATCAATTTAACGCTGCACCCGTCCACACTACAATGCTCTTTATATCGATTTAAAGGGCTCTTTAAATCAATTTCTGTACTCCTACAAAACGAGAGGCGTAACGCTAAAATCGATATTACTATATCGATTTAGGGTTAGTGTGGACGCAAATCGACGTTATTGGCCTCATTATTTTACAGTAGCTACCCACAGTGCACCGCTCCAGAAATCGACGCTAGCCTTGGACCACGGATGCACACCACCGAATTAATGTGCCTAGTGTGGACGCACACAATCGACTTTATAATATCTGTTTTATAAAATCAGATTAAGCTAATTCGAATTTATCATCTAGTGTAGACGTACCCTTAGAAACTATTGCTCACAGGGACCGGGGCTGTATGGTTTGACCGCACCTAGCATAGTTGGGCTTCCTTCCTGATCGGGGTTTCAGTTTGATGTGTCAATACAGTGAAATATTTGCTAAAATAATCGCTTAATTTTACCTCTATCCATTACAAAGCACATGTGCTATGCCCCAGTGAGGGGGGAGATGCTTTTTTTTTTTAACATGTCGCTCATGAATAAAGAAACCAGAACCCAAGGAAGGACCCAAAAAGTGTAAGTGTGTGTGTGTGTAGGGGGGGGTGTCTTTTCTTTTGTTCCTCTCTTAATACTGTACAAGGAAAGTGCTGTGGCCCAGCAAAGGATCTTTGCTTCATTCCTACACTGCTGTCCCAGGTTGTAGCAAGAACACAGCGCCTTGTTCATAATTCCATGAATGTTCCTAAAGGAGCCAAACTATATCCCGCTACTGTAGGGAGGACAAAGCAGATCGCTCGGACATCTGCCATTGCGAAGGAAGGTGTCTCGCTTAGTGGAACAGCTCACAAATCACTACTGTCTTCTAATAAGAACACGAGATAGTTGTTGTTTTTACAGGACCAGGACAGCGGAGCTCTGTAAACGAAGGTCGCTCTTGAAATCCCGAGCGACTTTTCTGACCAGGGACTAGCTAGAAAATTAGTTTAGGGAGCAGCTGCAAATAGCAAACCTCCTGCAGCGCCACAAGTCCTAACTCGATACCGATTAATCTTTTTCATCCCCCTTGCAGCAAGATCATTCTTCCGAAGTGTTAGGTGCCTGCTGCTGATTCTGTGGCATCTCGCCACAAGTAGATTTCCGAGCAATCTGCCTTGTTCTCACCACAACCAGACAGTGAATGTCTCACCGTCTCTACACCACAAAAACAAAAGAAAAACAAATAACTACAACGAGAAATACGATACAAAGTTGAGGTAATGTATAGCCGCAAGGTCAGCTGCTAATAGGATGAAAAGACGAATAACTGGCAGAGCGTTTGTGGGGGAGAACAGGGGCGGGGCAGGGGAAGGAGGCCTGCAGGTTCATTGGGCAGTACGTTACCACTTTGCCGGACCTGATAGGAAACAGGCACCAGCGACCGCCCGGGCTCTAGTTCTCTGCTAGAATCGTTGTGGAAGAGACAAACGTGGATCTAAAGTTCCTAATAAAAGTATTGAGGTTACCATGTTGATCATTACTACGGCGTAAAACGATCATTTTTAAAGTCTTTGTTTACGTGAAGATTTTTTTTTCACGGAACTTTTTTTCAGAGGACAATTTTATTACTTTAAAAATCTACTTTAAATATTTTCCAATAGGAATTTTTCTATTTTTTTACGCTGTCCTATGCAATCTTATTAGTAAAATGTACAGAGTAAAATTCGAAATCAAAGATTTCCCTCCAAGAAGCATCTTTGTTGGTAAAAACTCGGCCATGCTCTCCCGGCGAAACACCAGCTCCCCGAGTGAATATCGAGGGTGGCTCTTAAAAGAGCCTTTGAGTTAATGTTTATTAGTTGACGAGGAATGTGCTTTTAATGCCTCTTGATGGCAACTTTGCCGCGGGGAGCAGCCCTCCCCTTGGGTCTGGCCGGGTTTTTGGGAGCCTTGGGTTTTTTAACGGCTGGCTTGGTTTCTCGGCCTGGCACCTTTGCTTTCCTAGCTGCTGCGATGTTAATTTTTTTCGGAGACCTCCTGGCCGCTATTTGGGTTTTGGGTTTCTTGATGGCTGTTTTTTTCTTCGTTCCTTTCAAGGCGCCCCCTTTCTTCTGGTGCTTGTTGACCCTGAAGGATCCCGAGACGCCGCTGCCAGTCACCCGCTGCAGCAGCCCTTTGCTAACGAGAGAGCTGAGCGTCGCCTTCAGGCGACCGTTGTTCTTCTGCACGTCGTACCCCTCAGCCAAGAGCGCCTTCTTGATGGCAGCCAGAGAGGCGCCCTTGCGGGCTGTAGAGACGCAAACAGCCCGCAGAATGAGGTCGGGGAGAGACGGCCTCCCTCTCTTCTTGGGTAGAAAAGCAGCTAAAGCCACTTTTGAGGGAGAAGCTTGGGAGGCGGGGCTTAAATTTCGCATTTCTCCCCAGTGCATTCACAGCCACAAGAACCGCCGCCGCTCGACTGCAACGGCGGCTACCGCCGCCGCCGGCGATCTGCAAAGCGATAAGCTGCCACGACGCTTCCAGGAGTATCCCGCTCCAAACTGATCGCTCGGGCCCCCACCCGAGCTTTTTATAGAGCAGAACCCGACGCAACCGACTCAACCAGGTCGCCGCGCGCACCGCCTGCCCCGATGGCGGACGCAACAGAATCAATCAGCCTCTCCTTGACTCCCAGCGTCTCACAAATCTGTGTTTCTGAAACTCCACTGATCTCTAATTTTAAAAGTCCCACTGGCTTTTTGCTCAATTAACGTAGACGTCCCCAAACTAGGACTGTTCGGTGTTTTTATTCGCTGCATTTTTTTGATCCACTGAATGAGCTCCCCGCGCCAGAAATCGACAAAAGCCTAGATTTATCCATCTCCCTGTCCCCCAAAAGTAAACAAAATGTGGGTTTAATCTTAAATTACAATTTCAATTCTGTAACTGCCCTCAAGATATCGAGGGAATAGTATTAAAGCGGAGTGAGGTATCCCACACAAAGAAATTAAATGATTTCCTTCTTTGTTTTTTTGTGCAGTGCCCTACCAAAGACAAACAAGAAACACATCATCGCCTATGAGGATTTGTCTAATTTCAAAGGGAAATAAATATAGACTCATAGAGTCATAGACTTTAAGGTCAAAAGGGACCATTATGATCATCTAGTCTGACCTCCTGCACAATGCTGGCCAATATCTCTCATTTTCTGTCATAGTAAAACATTACAATGTACTTTAAACCTACTGCTATTTTAATTTATATAGGGATGCATCCTACTCTCACTCACCTGGCTGAAATTAATGTCAAAACATCCATTAACTTCAGCAGAAAGAGCAAAAGTTGCAGAAAACTATAGGATACACATGCAGAAATAAATGTAACATGGAGGAAGAATAACTATTTTCATTTGTTTGGAAAATAATTATATTGTTTTAAGGTATAGATTTTTAGTAAAAGGGGAAGCCAATTATGATATCATACTGTATGTTTTACAACAGAGGCATTTTATTTTATTTCGTTTTATTAAAACCTATATATGTGTGAAGAATTTAGATCCCAATTGTTTTATGCGTCTGGTTTAATGGTATTAGCCTATAATCTGCAAAAGTGTCTAGAGGCTATGGGTGCCTCAAATGTCGAGTCCTCAGCAGGAGCCTACTGGAGGGAAAAGTAGTGGTTTGATTGAAGTTGATAATTCACAGTGCTACATTTGCTGTCTCACATTACAGGACCAAGGTGTCATCCAGCATAACCATATAATCGAAAAGGAATAACTTTAAAACGGACAAGAATGATTTAACACAATTAATACCCTACAGGACTCGAAATTATTGAGGGAAATACTTTAGGATGGGATAGTTATATAAATAACAAGATCATTTTACACTTAGCATTACAGGGAGAAGGAAGAGGACAAACCTACTCACACTTCAGGCGAAGATCCATGCAGCCTCGACATCTCTGTAGCTGACTTCTCAGAGCTTGCTGTACATGGACAGGCACGATAAATTCTGTAGAAATGCGCTCAGACAGATCATTTGCCTAGAATTCAAGATGCTCAGGACCTTAGAGAACATGCCCAGGTGCCCATGTGAACCTACTTCAGCATCTCTTACAGGTATGCGGAATAAAACGCTTTCCTACTCTTTTCACGCACCCTTCTATGCGACATCACCAACCAGCATCTGTCTACATTTCTTCATTGTACAAACACCTCCGCCTCTCTCTCTATTCTTTTCCCTACAAAAAAACGAAACATGGGAGCGCGGAGTTTTCATTTATTAAGTAGTGTGTAGTGGCAGACCTGAAGGGAGATTGAGACCGCCTACCACCCAACGTTTCGCTACTACAGGTCTCGCCCTTCACTTCTGTATCAACCCATCACGCCTCGCTCTCTTGGTATGTAATTAAGAATCCAAACATTTCTCCTTTTCATTAGCTCCTCCGGGAAACCGAGCAAAAAGAGAACCAATGTTTCCCCGCCTCTAAAGTATCTGTCGTGGAATTAAAGTGCCATAGTGTAAACTCTTCTCTTATCCTTACTCTAGAGAATATCCTGAGAAAATGATGGAATTGTAACAATAATTTGAAGAAAAATCACAATTTTTGTTTATTGGCTTCCTTAGTCAGGGAGCAGATTCGAGATTTTTGTATGTTTTCTCTGCTAGCTCTTTATTGGTTTAGTTTATCTGATCACCAAACTCTGATGAATTGAAACAGCTTCACCGCGCGAGTATAACACGCAGGTTGTTGGTGCTGAGGACCAGAGAGAGGCGGGGATAGAACCAGGTTGATTCGGTTGCGTCGGACACTGGGGTATAACTACCCCTCGAGCTTTCAGTCTGCTGCAACGTGAGGTGCAGGAAGGCGACGGGCTGGATTTTTCAGGCTGCGCCGCAGCAAGTAGAGAACAACTATCAAAAATAGAAAACGCAGAGCCTCTTTCATCTACCCAGATGAACACAGATCAGCCGGTTGCCCCTTCCCAGGCGCCAGCCAGCAAGAGAACGAAGCGGAAGAAGAGGAAGGCGGTGCTGATAGCTCGAAAAGACCGCGAAGGTTTTGCCCACTTCATTCTCCAGACCGTGGATTTCTCCCAGCACTCCGGGGAGGTCTCCCTGGGCGTCATCAGGAAAGAGCTGGCGGCGGCGGGGATCGATGTTAAGAAAAATAAAGCCCGCATCAAAGCGGGGCTCAGAAAGCTGGTCTCCACGAATATCTTGCTTAAAGGTCCAGGTTCCTACAAACTCATCGCAGAAGCGAAGCTACCCCCGCAGCTGGTGAAGGACAAATCGCTAAAGAAGCAGGGGGCT
The DNA here is from genome assembly GCF_025201925.1 of Gopherus flavomarginatus. Taxonomy (NCBI): domain Eukaryota; kingdom Metazoa; phylum Chordata; order Testudines; family Testudinidae; genus Gopherus; species Gopherus flavomarginatus. Next base: position 6,437,455 of record NC_066628.1, on the reverse strand, counting down.
GAGAAAATCAAGTGGAAAAAAAAAGCCAAGAAGAAAGCAGAAGATCTTGTGGGTCAGGAAGAGGGAACTGGAGAAACTGTCGCTTCTGTATCCTTTATGCAGTGGGAAACATCTCTGGAGGGGAAGTCTTGAAAGGCATAATTCTACTGATTCATTCTACCGAAAAAAATAAATAAATCCAAAGGCTCTTTTAAGAGCCACCCCAAAAACTTTCTCTAAAAGAGCGTTAGCACATATGTTCCTTAAAAAAACAACTTTTTTTCTGTATTTGTATGGGACCAGATCCTAGGCGTTAGGGAAGGTGAAAACTATATAAACGTGAGTCAGTCACCATCTTTACCAAATAAAAAAAACAAACCAACAAAATAAAGTCAACCCCCCTTAAAGTCAGTTACTTCAATGGCAGGATCTACCTAATCTTGAAAGCTCCCTGCCTTGTCCTGCTGTTGTTGGTTTTCCTGACCTGCCTATCATAAAATGCATTCATCAATGATAGCGCAGCCCGTTGCTTTCTATTCTAGGAATACATACAACACACACAGCCCTCCCTAATCTCTAAAAAAGTCGCGTTACAAAATACGGCACCAGAGAGCAAAGTCAGTCGCTCTTTTGATGAACCCTGGGGGATGGTTCTGAAAAGAACCGTTGGGGTTCTGTTTCTCGCTCCTGGCCTAGGCCATCACTCCAGAAGGAAGGCGCCCTTAATAATATCTTCTAAAATTTGCTTCCTGCGCGTTGCCACCGTCCCCCTGATTTTGCCCAGGCTTCTGCTGACCCTGAGCCGTGCAGCAGCAGCTTTGATTTCCCACCCGGGGTCATTTGGCCCTGGAGCAGCTGTTCCTGTCTTCGCCGAGCTCTGGCGCCTCTTGGCCGCGGCTGTTTCCCTCTTTTCCGCTTTCACTGCGCCGCCTCCCCGCTGGAGCCTGAAAGAGCCCGAGGCGCCGCTGCCGCTGACCAGACGCAGAGCCCCTTGTCTCAGGAGAGAACGGAGCACGGCCTTGATGCGGCCCTTGTTCTTCCGCACGTCGTATCCCTCGCCCTCCAGCATCTTCTTGATGGCGGCGAGAGAGAGGCCTCTGCCGGCGGCGGGGACATCAGCAGCCCGGAGAATGACCTGGCTGAGAGTCGGTTTCCTCCTTCTCTTGCGCCGGGGATTCTCCCGAGCCGCGCGGGAAGCTGCAAAAGCCGCGGGGAGAGGGAGCAAACCGGGCATGTCCCTGCGAACCAATCCCAGCTGCTGGCACCGAGACCCGCACGTGGGGCCGCCGCCCTGACACTGAGCCCAGCGGCCGCCGCTGGAGGCCAGATAGAGAGCAGAGCCCGACGCAACCGAATCAATCCCCTGCTTTATTCCCGCCCCAGCGCCTCTCCCCAGCCTGTGTTTCTTCCGCCCCACTCAAGTTGCCCGCAAAAAAGCACCAGCCCCGATTTGCACCATCATTTCGCCCTCCCCGCTCCAGGACACGGAGCTGGTTCCCCAGCTGGCGTTGTCCGAGGTATTCATGAGTTGCTGTCTGGGATAGGTCACAAAACTGGGCTGTGTAACTGCATGACAAATGTGTTTGACATTTGACATTAAGCAGTACATTCACCTGCCAAAACATTACAAAAAGCCCTTTAGCAGTGAGATCCTTTATCTTTGTGCTCTTAATTCTCGTGTAACTCTGCATCCTTTTGTCCTTGTAGACTTTTAAAGAAAGAATTTCAAAGTCACAAATAACAATTAGGGAAGTCTAATTCTAATGAAGACTCCCAGCTCTGATTGAGTTTAACTGCCATGTATACCTTTAAAAATCTCCCATTTATGTATCTGAACATTTCTCATTTAAGGAACAAATTTTCAGAAATGTGCAAATGAACATATCCTACATACATAGACACCCAGTGGAGCTGTATACTTAGCTGGCCACATACTGAGAAAAATCCTTATTTTGTTGTATGCACACACCACGGAATTATATGCATTGTAAACGGGTGGGATATGCATTACCTGTAATCAGTGCTCCCTTCTGAGTGTTTTCTATTATGAAGATCATATAGATCAATGAAGGAAATAGAATGTGGGTAAAATTTAAAGGAAACCCCCATATCTAACAATAGCTGGCTAAAATTAAGAGTGGGACTAAAGTATTACCAGAAGTTTCTTCCTATCTGTATCAGGGAGAATATGCTATGCCTGATCCTATAAAGATCATAAGAAGTAAAAAAACAGCCTTAGTTCTTGATACTACATTCAGTGTTAGTTACTACTGTTGCTCGGTGGTGTTGTCTCACACAAAAACACAACCTTAAGTGTTGGGCAAGACCCCCACAAGAGCTTGTTCAGCTCTTCCATCTTTGTAGACAGCGAACTATGGATGATGCAGAACAGTTTCGCTCTTCTCACTGTTCCCAGGGCTCATTCTCAGATACTTCAGCACAACAACCAAATTATCCAAAGGCAACATTTCTACTACATCTCACGCAGCCTACCCACAGGGAACTGTGGCCCCACCCAACTGAACAAGACTTCACCTAGCCAACTTCTTTTCTTCACAGGCAGCCCTATACACCCTATCAACATGACCCTTTTCATCTCTCAACGGAAGAGAATGGTTGAGCAACTTTTCTTATAACCTTAGAGCTGAGCAGTTCCTCCATCCTGATTGGCTAGTAGGAGTCTAGCTCCCCTGAGCTAATGACAATGAGGATCCTAAATGAACCAGTGAGACCTTTTCTTTCTCTCTCGCTCTCTCTCTTTTTCTCTCCTAAAACTGTCATACTCTACTATCAATACAAATGGTCTTACTGGGTCAGACCAAAGGTCCATCTAGCCCAATATCCTGTCTTCTAAAGTGGCCAATGCCAGATGCTTCAGAAGGAATGGACAGAACAAGGCAATTACCTGGTGATCTATCCCGTCTTCCAGTCCCAGCAGTCCACACAGAGCGTGGAATTGGATTCCTGATGATCTTGACTGATAAATTCACCTGCTCTATTTAAAAACAATTCCCCCCCACTCCACAGAATCATCTGTTGAATTCCTTTATAGGTTGATATTTCATTCTTTTCTATTCCTCTTTGTCAGAGGCAAGGCTGCGAATTTTAACATTCCTTAAGAGAAAAATATCAGATACTGCTCCAGTCTGAGTATAGAGCTGGAGATGTGTGCGAGGCTTTGAGGTTTTAGTTTTACTTTCTCTCTCCCCTTACCCCCCACCAGGAAGTTCATGCCTTAACACCAAAGTCAGGGAATGAAACACCCTCCCGATCTGGACACGGTGTCCTCTGTGGAATGAAAGGAGGCCTCGTGGCTCTTAGAAACTCAGGTTCTCGGTGCTGGACAGAAACGCTTTGGAGGAGAGCCTAGAGCTGCGGAAGCGGGAGGTTGATTCGGTTGCGTCCGGATCCAGGCTATAATTAGCCGCGGACAGCAGCCCTGGCTGCCAGTCTGCTGCGAGAGCAGCGACTGTGAGACAGACAGCGCCGCAAGCTCCTGGAGCAACGAGCCAACAGGCTTCTAAGGAATAGGAAGCAGAGCGGTGCTGGTGGCCGCAGAAGCAGCGTCCCCTCTAGGCCGAGATGAGTACAGCGCAAACGGCCCCTGAAGCTCCAGCCGCAGCTGAAGCTCCAGTCAGCCAAAGGAAAAAGAAGAGAAGGAAGAAGAAACCGCCTCGAAGACAGCGGCCAGCTTTTGCCCAGCTCATCCTGTGGAGTGTGGATTTCTCCAAGAGCCGCAAGGGCTTCTCCCTGGTGGCCATCGAGAAGGAGCTGGCGGCGACGGGAGTCGACGTCCAGAGGAACAAAAGCCGCATCAAAGCGGCGCTCAAGAAGCTGGTCACCAACAACATCCTGTACAAGGTCCCTGGAGTGACTGAGGCTCCCGGCTCCTACAAGCTCTGCAAAGAACCAGGGGTCGGCAAAACGCAGCTCGTTTTGCAGCTGCCCAAGACCAAGGAGGCCAAGAAGCCTGCAAAGCAGAAGAGGCAGGCAGATAAAAAGCCGCCTGCCAATAAAGAGGCTAAAAAGATCAAGAAGGGGACGAGGACAAAGACCTCCGGGAAGATGAGGAACGTGGCCGAAGGCAAAGGAGCAGGCAAGACTTTTGCGACCTCCACTGCTCGCAGGGCAATAGCTCCCCAGCGGAAATCTTAATAGATCTATTGATTCACCGCAACGAAACAACGGCTCTTTTAAGAGCCACCCCAAACCATTTCCAGGAGAGCTTTAAGCACGAATGCCCTGATGCCTCCTTTTTTAGTACCAAACACTGTAGCCCTCGCTCTGGCAAATCTCCCTTTGATTTCAACTGAAAACAGCGCGTGCGCCTGGGAAACCAGAAATAGGCTTTTAAGGTCTTCCCCTGCCCTTTAAAAAGAAGCTAGATAATGGGGGCTGGTTTTACTATATTGATAAATACGATGATCCTCTCTCACTGCCTGACGGGTACCAGTGTGAAAAATCAGCAGATACGGCGCCCAAGTGACCAGAAAATATAGGAGTTTTGTGTATGGAACTATGAGCATTTTAAACCCCAGAATTATTCCCAACATTATCTCAGAATATAACATAGTAATAGGAGATATACCAGTCTCCTAGAACTGGAAGGGACCGTGAGAGGTCATGGAGTCCAGCCCCCTGCCTTCACTAGCAAGAACAATTTTTGCCCTAGATCCCTAAGTGGCCCCCTCAAGAATTGAACTCACAACCCTAGATTTAGCAGGCCAATGCTCAAACCACTGAGCTAAACCCTCTCCCTAATGTGATGTTACAGGTGGAGATGTGCAAGTAGTCTGGGAACAACCTAAATCCCCACGTATTATGTGCATTCTGGCATGGCCCATAATGCAGTCATGGTAGGATGCCCAAAAGGTTTCCGTGACTACCCATGGTTGGGGAGAGGTTCCAGAGAGGGACAGGACTGCCCTCTTTCTGCCTCAGCCGCACTCCCGACTGAATCCAGGGCTGGCTGGGGTGGAGGGCCAAGATTCCTGTTTTCAAGGGCAGATTAGAATATGTCCGGGGCGGGGGCGGGCAGGGAAGGTAGGTAGGTAGGTGGCCCCGTCTTATAAAAACCCCAGTTGAAGACTTAGGAGGAATTTGACTTCGAAGGAGACTTTCACAACACAAAGGACCCGCTCCCTCATCAGATAAACGTCACACGCACGCTGCTGCCCCGACCTTATAAAGCTGTTTTAGAACCACCACCAGTGATCTCCAGCAGGAGCAGCCGCCATCCGCTCTGTATGTTTCTGAGCGAGGGCTGGTTTTCCCGCATCTGGAAGGCAGTGAGTGGATCTTGCCCCACGGTTCCTGGTGTATTTCCGAGCTGTCTGCACCTGAAATGTAGATTCACAAGTTGGATGTTGCTTAGTTAGCATCACTCCACAGCTACGCCCAGGCTCCTACGACAGCTCAGCAGAAGAGTGACAGTGCCTGGTTTGCTGCCTGAAAGGGACAGTGACCATTTCAGACTGAAATTTTATCAGCGGATTTTGTTAACGTGTTGCTGAGAAGTGGTAAAGAGAGAAACAGCCAGGTGGCTTCAGGTTATTTCGGGGAAGATAAAAGCAGTTTTTTAGTTTATGCCTGATTTCTTCCCCATCCCCTTTCAGTTCGGTTTGTGGTGTTTTTGCTTCATTATAGCTTTGGGGCTGCTGTTTTTCGTCTTTGGGAAATGAAGACTCCTTGGTATCCCAAGTTCTTTGCGAATGAAAACGTCTAAACAAAAATTCTCTAGCTGCGTTTAATTCCCGTATTTCAATATAAAAGGCAAGGTTATTAAGGGATTAGAGTATCTGCTATGCAAAGAATTTATAGCACGTAACCCACCTTTTATAAGACAAACCTAATTGCCACAAATAATACTTGCATATGGGGTTATGTTAAGAATTAACCATTTTACCCGTTTCCTTTGTATTGCTTTTATCAATTCTATATGGTCAGGAATTATGAACATTTAACTGATGAAATTTCGATCAGTAACTAATCCACAGCTACCCCTCTGACACCTGATTACACTAGTTTCTTTTACTATGAGCAACTCTGTTAGGGGAAAAGTGGGTGGCCCTTAAAAGGACCTTTGGGTCTTAATTCAGCGGACGGTTTCACCTTAACACAGCCACAGCACGCAAGGCTTTACTTAGAGCTGCTGTATTTGGTGACAGCTTTAGTGCCTTCTGACACGGCATGCTTCGCCAACTCCCCAGGCAAGAGCAGGCGCACCGCGGTCTGGATCTCTCTGGAGCTGATGGTCGATCTTTTGTTGTATAAAGCCAAGCGGGACGCTTCTCCAGCGATGCGCTCGAAGAGGTCGCTGACGAAAGAATTCATAATATTCATGGCCTTGGAAGAAATGCCCGTGTCCGGATGGACCTGCTTCAACACCTTGTAGACGTAAATCGAGTAAGACTCTTTGCGGCTCCTCTTCCGCTTTTTATCGGCTTTTTTCGCACCCTCCGCAATCAGCTTCTTCCCACCTTTCTTCGGCACACGCGCAGCCATTCTCACCATTCCCTTTTCCCACCAACATAAAAAGACCCCCAACGTTCTCGAAGTTCCTCTTTATATAGACAGGGGACCGACCTGAATGAAGACTGAATGGTCTTCGGTCCGCCCCTCTCTTAGAAGCCGCTCCTCGTTCGCGCGTCCAGTCTGATAGCTCGAACGGGACGCCTCTCTTTATTCACCATCTGCTGAGAAGGCGGCATAAATGATAGAATCTAGTGTTCTCCCCAAATTTCTTCTTAGATTAGCCCCCTCTCAACAAAGCAGTTTGATCCTCTATGATTCCAACAAAGGTTTGTAAAAGTCAGAAAATATTTACTATTTAAATTTCTATTGGAGAACGTCTAGCATGTTGGAAGTTATCTTGTTTTCCCGTATTTTTAAAATCATTTTATTTTCACTTTTTACATGTGAATCATGGACGTAACAAGAACCAGTTCAGTGCAGTTCTGATCACTGGCCTTTTGACTGTTAGCAAACAGTTTCATTTTGACAGAAAATAGACATTTTGATCAGCACTTGCCATGTGTACAAAAGAGACGTGACTTCTTTTGCAGGGGTCCAAGAATGGATTTTTTTAAACCTGTTGATACTGCTATCCTTTATTAAACAATTAACTTGTTTGGGAGAAAATCGCATAATCTAATCTCTCTCTCTCTCTCTGTGTGTCTGAAGTTAGGTTTCTAAATCTATTCCTAGGTGCCTGAACAGGTGTCCTGATTCTAAAACCACTGTCCACGAGCAGCTACTCCTGAGGTAAATAGGTGCTGCTGATAACTTAGAACTTTTTGGGAAGGATGGGGAGCCTACAAAATTTTGGAGTTTACTTATGTAGTTAAGGCTTTAACTCTAGGCACCCAGGTTTCAAAACATTTGACCAGAGAGACCCCCTGTTGTTTTCTGTTTTCTGGATACTGTACTTTCCCCCCTTCCCTTCTCATTTCCCCAGATTTTTGACTTGACATCAGACTTCACTGGAAGGAGTTTTAACCTAAACAATTAAAACCGTTTAAATATGGCATTCTTTTGTTTAAATCACTGAGAATATACCAGCATATAGCTAGAGAAGATCAACCTCTCTATGAAGATGCAGGTTGGTTGCTCTGCCTGATAGCGATTCACTTGGCATGGATAGCACACAAAAGCGGTCTGCTTCATTCTTGCCCCTTCACTCCCTGGGTGCAAAATTCTCCCAAAAAGGAGATTCTGCTGCTGCTGGATGGAGCAAATATAGGCACATGGCAGGGTGACTGAAAGGTTGTGCGCATATAGAGCAGCATACACAGAAGAAAAAGAGGTCTGGCAATAATATGGTAAGTTTCCAGCCAGGTCCAGCAGAGGAGCAGCAGACCTCCTGAGGTCCCTTTCAACCCTATGATTCTATGAATAATTTGTCTATGCTGGGGTCAGTTTTCAGCTCAACTAGTTTTCTATCAGGTCTCTCCAATATGAAAGTAGTGAATTAGTGGCTGGAAGGAGATTGAGATTCCCAGCCAGCGACTCCTGCTAAGAGGGGGGCTGGCCAGAGAGGTTGGGGGGGTCCCACAAACTCTAACTTTCACCTCTCCACATCTGTACAACCAGTCTCTCTCTGGGCCGCTCCAATTGAGATGCCATAGAAGTGTTTCCATATGGAAATTTTTCAGTTTCCAAATTTTGGTTTTCAGGCATTTGATTTTTCAACTTTTTTTTTTTTTTGGCCAAAACCCAATTTTCAATCAAGAAATCCAGTTTTGACAGAAAAATTTCAATCTACTTTTAAGGGAATACCTTAACCCCATTTTAAAAAACATTGCCATAAACATGCGCCAGGCAGGCAGCATGAAATCTTAAAGTTAACTTGTGCTCCTCCACCAACCCTTTGCTGTATCCGCTTGTCTCCAGATGTCTATTGAGATTGTAAATTTTGAGAAGCAGAGGCTGTGTTTTCCTGACATATTTGTACTAAGAGCTTAACACACTGGGGCTCTAGCTGGGCTGGTCAAAACAATTTTCCTCAAAACTTTTTTTATATATTATTTTCAACATCAGAACTTGTCTAATTTAACTGAAAAAAAATCAATTTCCAATCAGGAAAATGAAACAGAAAAAATAGACAAAAACATTTTTTAATTGTTTCCAAACTTTTGGTTTATTTGTTTTTTTTTTGTTTTTCAGCAGTTTTTGGCTGAGAATTTTTGGTTGCTGAAAAACAAAACAAAACGAAAGGAAAAATATCAGGGGAGATGGGAGATAAAAAGCCAACATTTTCCATGGGGATTTTTAATGCGATTTAGCCCCTGGACATCAATGGGCTATTGCAATATACAGAATTATAATTTTGTCTCTTTCACCTGTTCCAGCTACCTAACCCGGAGGAAGAAATGATTACAGCTATGGGACCATATAAAAGGGTAAGTTCCCATGTGGAACTTTTTCTTCCAATCCCCCTCAATAAAACCCCAAACCCCTTTAATTACCTTCCAGCTAAAGCTGCTACGTTCAGCACAAAAATACAAATTGAAACATTACAAACTAAGGAAATTGCAAGCTTCGTCTCACAAACAGCCATTTCACACACACACAACATTGAATAGAAATTCTGTATATTGAATAGAATCAGCACCCAGAATGCCTTAACTCTGACGCTCTCGTTCCAGTAGACATTGACATGCTATTTTAAATACCAGCATTCAGAGAAATGTCCCCTGAGCCCTCTCTCTTCAAGGCTACCACTTCCTTTCTCCTCCAGGGCTGGAGTTGATACTAGGGCTACTTCTTCTACCAGCTGGGCAGCGTATCTACAATAACAAAGAGTCCGGTGGCACCTTAAAGACTAACAGATGTATTTGGGCATAAGCTTTGGTGGGTAAAAAACCCACTTCTTCAGATGCAACACATCTAAAATGTGTCATTCTCCTCTGGACTATAGGGGGCTCTGTATCCCAGCTCACAGGCACAGTGTGCGGCTGGAGAGCTGGCCGTGAGTCAACACAGGGGACTGACTATAGTGGCTTCCCCTTCTTCCCTTTCCTGCTCTGTCTCTGCTTTGAAATCAGCCCCAGCAGGGAAGCGGGGACGGAAGAGCAGCTTCCATACAAGCTTCCACTGTAGAGAGCGGCACTTAAATTATGGAAATAGTGAGGTTTGAACCTGAGTCCTTCAGCTCTAAAAACACCAGCCACTACAAAGGACCAGGCGTATTAATGGGTGTAGTACATGGACCAGTAACTAGAGGGATTTGTCGGGTAGTGAAGACATATCCTTAGTGCCTAGACTCTATGGTTTATGTCTACACTGTGACAAAACCCACAACACCAAGTCTCAGAACCCGGGTTAATTGACACATGCTTGAGCTGCGGGGCTTGAACTGCAGCCTAGATGTGTGGGACTAGGCTCTGAGACCCTCCCCTCTTGTGGGATCTCAGCACTCAGGCTCTGACTCAAGCCCATATGTTTACAATGCAATTGTATAGCACTGCAGTCAGGTCAGCTAACCCGGGCTGGCTGTGCTGTGTGTCTTTTATGGCAGTGTAGACGTATGCTATGCCTGGGAAACTGGTCATTAAAAGGGTTCTTAGAACACATTCTGGTTTGTTGTGTCGGACTCCTTTTGAGGTCAGTATATTAATGGAAGCAGAAGGTTGGTTTCCACATTTATTTTTAATCCACAGCAGATGCCTGAAAGCCCCATTCCAGGCTTTTTTCCTTTTTTTCCCCCCATTGACCAATCCAATGCGTGATAGAAAGGCTAAAGTACACGAAGAATACAGGACAAATGCCAATGACCCATCATACCTTGTGGTTTCTGCTTAAGCAAGTAGGCAAAGGACCAAACAGCTGGTGTGGGGCGTACCCCAGAAATAATGGGAACAACATGAAACAAAAGTGAAGTGAGTGAGGTACAACAGAATAAAGCCATGCACTGTGTGCATCTCATGCCAGGTTTATTTCGTGGTGGAATTGTGTTTAAAATGTGTCATATTTGTTCTTTGTGTAAGTCACTATCTCCTGCTTTTCTGTATTTGATAGAAATACCACTGATTTTGCAGAACCTACCGCCATCGGCAGTGAGTTATATGGGCCCGTGGCGCCCGTGCTCCATCACTGTTTAGGCATGTGGGACCAGCTCCACCAATGTTTGGGCTTATATTTTCAGAGCCGTCCCATCCATAGGACGGACCAGGTGAGGCGGGGTCCAGGGCGGCCTGGAGGGTTAGCAGGGGACCTGGCACCTGCCCCAGCCTGCCCTGCCTTTTCCTGCCTCTGCTCCCCCCTGCCCTGCCCCCATTTCACCCCATCCCAAGCCCATATTCTGCCTCTTTCCAGCTTCTGCACCCTCCCCTCAAGTGATGCCAGGAGCTGGCGGGACAGAGAGGAGTGGAGCGGGGCGGGCTGGGGCCAGGTTGCTTGCTGCTGCTGGCACCAAGCTCCTCTGCTAACCCCTCAGGCTGCCCTGGACCCTGTGTCCCCCTGAAGTGCAGGGGACCCCAAAGAGTGGGGCCCGGGGGTGGTTGCCCCGGTCTGTCCTATGGACGGGACAGTTCTGCTTGGACCCATTCTGGGCACCACCAAAAATTATACAAACCTGGAGTCCATGCCTATCACTCACTTTATTGGATCTCAACCATTTCCAACAAAGTTTCTGAGAGAGAGAGAAAAACAGAGTTCTAAACATGGGTATTTCCAAACACTTTGAAATGAAAATAACTTGTAAATTTCATTTTTATGCAATTCCCCACACCCCCAATTTTTCATCCAGTTCTAATTCCTGCGGGATCCCGAAAACATAGGAAAAGACGCTCCAAATGAGGGAGATTCAGACTTATCCTTTGACGTCTCTCAGAGGACAATTGGTCCCTGCCCTTGAACTGCTAAAAGCTCCCAGGGAAAGTATGTGGCACTAGGGACAGGAAAAACTAGCTGGACTAGAGAGATGCAATTGTTCCTTCCAGATGAGGTATTGTTGCGCTGGGAACTGGATCCTAGAAGGAAACTAGATGCTAATATGTTGCATCATCTTATAAACTGTGCCTAAGGCTGCTGTCCCCAATCCACCATCTCTGTTTATTTGGCCTGCCTACGCAATACAGCCTCAGTCTTTAACAGGGTTTTTTGTAGGTTTTTAATGAGAATCACAACGTTCTTGAGATGGTTTTTACTAGGGTTGGTCAAATATTTCCATCGAAACCTCTTTTCACTGCAAAATTGGGTTTTTGATTAAACTCACTCTGTGTGCGTGTGTGTGTGTGTGCGCACGCGCAAAATGGCTATTTGCTTTCCTAACATTTATTTAATTATTTTATTTTGGTCACCTGAAATCCTCACCCAAAATTTTTCCAGTTTGCAGCAATGCTGCTAGCCAAAAACCCGTGTGGTTTAGTGCATTTTTCAGCTGAAATGTTTTGCTGTTGGGTGAGTTTTCTGGTTTTCAGGGTGTGGGTTTTTTTGTTTTTGTTTTTTGTTTTTTTGCAAAATGCCTACATTTTGAGTGGAGAATGTTGCCTATCTTCCCCCTTTTTTGCGTGTGTCAAAAGTAACTCAAGTGCAGGGGGAAGGGGAACAGACAAATAAAAAGCCACATTTCTTGACCAACGCTATTTTCTACGCTTCAGTGAATGACCCTTAGAATCATAGAATATCAGAGTTGGAAGGGACCTGTCATAATATTTTTTCCCAGATCTGGACCTTTAGCGTCCAAAATATGGGTGTTAGCATGAAAACCTCCAAGCTTAGTTACCAGCTTGGACCTGGTAATGCTGCCACCAGCCAGGAATTATACAGTGCCTAGCTCACTGTGGTCTCCCCAAAATCTTCCCTGAGGGACCCCAAGACTCAGATGCCTTGAGTCTTACAACAAAGGGAAATAACCCCCACCCCTTGTTTCCTTGGTACTTCCTCACAGGCTCCCCTCCCTGGACGATCCTAGGAGATTCCCTGCTTCCAGTCCTGGAAACACAAGTACCGAGAGATCTAATCTCTCCCCCTTACCCAGAGGGTATGCAAAGTCAGGCTTAGTAAATCTAACACAAAGAGATTTTCCCCTTGACTTCTTCCTCCCACCAATTCCCTGGTGAGCTGCAGACTCAATTCCCTGGAGTCCCCACTAAAGAAAAACTCCAACAGGTCTTAAAAAGAAAGCTTTATATAAAAAGAGTGAAAAAGGACATAATATATAGTCTCTGTATCAAGGTGGCAGTATACAGGGTTAATTGCTTAAAGGGAAAAAATGAATAAACAGCCTTATCCAAAAAGAATACAATTCAAAACACTCCAGCAACTACACACATGTAAATACAAAAGAAAACAATATAAACCTATTGTCTTACTATCCTTGTACTTACAACTTGGAAACAGAAGATTAGAAAGGCAGGAGATAGAAAAATCACTCTCAGAGCCGAGAGGGTCAGACCCAAGACAAAAGACTCACACCCAAAACTTCCCTCCACCCAGATTTGAAAAAGTCTTGTTTCCTGATTGGTCCTCTGGTCAAGTGTTTCAGGTTCCCTGTGTTAACCCTTTTACAGGTAAAAGAACATTAACCCTTAGCTATCTGTTTATGACAGGACCTCAGGAGGTCATCTAGTCCAAACCCCTGCTCAAAGTAGGACCAACCACCAACTAAATCATCCCAGCCAGGGCTTTGTCAAGCCTGACCTTAAAAACCTCTAAGGAAGGAGATTCCACCACCTCCCTACGTAACCCATTCCAGTGCTTCACCGCCCTCCTCGTGAAAAAGTTTTTCCTAATATCCAACCTAGACCTCCCCCACTTAGCTGCCCCTTCACAATCACTGTTCTCTGGCTATACAATAGACCAGGGGTTCTCAAACTTCATTGCACCGTGACGCCCTTCTGACAACAAAACTGACTACGAGACTCCACGAGGGGGGCCAGAGCTCGAGCCCATCGGAGCCCTACCACTCCAGGTGTGTGTGTGTGGAGGGAGGGGGGCTGTAAAGCCTTTTCCTGTAGCCATATTGTTTGGCCTATAGCCATATTGCAAGGCTGAAAGACTAAGGCCTTTATCTGCAGCCAGGTTAAAAGAGCAGCAGCCATTTGCTGAGAAGCAGGAAGACACTCACATCCTCACATTTCATTTAAATTAGATTAAAATCATGTAATACCCGGCTGTTAAGAAGGAGATCCTGTCCTAATGGCACCCACTATCACCAGATAAAGAAACAGCTCTTAAGATGGTTAAAGAAAAGTTAGTTTGATGGCATTCTGTCTTGCAAGAACAACGAGGAGTCCTTGTGGCACCTTAGAGACTAACAAATTTATTTGAGCATAAGCTTTTGTGGGCTAGACCCCACTTCTGCAGATGCATGAAGTGGAAAATACAGGAGCAGGTATAAATACATGAAAGGATGGGCATTGCCTTACCAAGCATAAGGTCAGTCTAACGAGATAAATCAATTAACAGCAGGATACCAAGGGAGGAAAAATAACTTTTGAAGTGGTAATGAGAATGGCCCATTACAGACAGTTAACAAGAAGGTGAGAGTAACAATAGGGAGAAATTAGTACTGGGGAAATTAGGCTGAGGTTTTGTAATGACTCAGCCACTCCCAGTCTTTATTCAGGCCTAATCTGATGGTATCCAATTTGCAAATTAATTCCAGTTCTGCAGCTTCACGTTGGAGTCTGTTTTTGAAGTTTTTTTGTTGAAGAATTGCCACATTTAGGTCTGTTATTGAGTGACCAGGGAGACTGAAGTGTTCTCCTATTTGTTTTTGAATGTTATGATTCCTGTCAGATTTGTGTCCATTTATTCTTTTGCATAGAGACTGTCTGGTTTGGCCAATGTACATGGCAGAGAGGCATAGCTGGCACATGATGGCACATATCACATTGGTAGATGTGCAGGTGAATGAGTCCCTGATGGCGTGGCTGATGTGGTTAGGTTCTATGATGGTGTCACTTGAATAGATATGTGGACAGAGTTGGCATCGGGGTTTGTTGCAGGGTTTGGTTCCTGGGTTGGTGTTTTTGTTGTGTGGTATGTAGTTGCTGGTGAGTATTTGCTTCAGGTTGGGGGGCTGTTTGTAAGCGAACACTAGCCTGTCTCCCAAGATCTGTGAGAGTGAGGGATTATCTTTAAGGATAGGTTGTAGATCCTTGATGATGCGCTGGAGAAGTTTTAGTTGGGGGCTGTAGGTAGGCTCCCCAGATAGCAAGTGTGAAAAATTGGGACAGAGGGCGGGGGATGGGGGAAATAGGAGCCTATATGAGAAAAAGCCCCAAATATTGGGACTTTTTAAAATTGGAACATCTGATCACCTTATTCTGTGAAGAGAAGATTGGAACTGAACTTCACAGCAGGAGCTCTGCCTTCTGTGAGTCCAGGAAAATACTCCAACAGGATGCTGTTTCATCTAGCTGTCTAGATTGTGCATAGGCGCAGGATTTGGGGTGCAGGGGTTGCTGCAGCACCCCAAGGTTTTACGCGAGGCTCCACTCCTGGATCTCCATGCAGGGTCCCAGCTGCTGGCCCCACAGCCGGGCTCCACTCCTGGCCCTGCATGCGGGGTCCCAGCCCCATGCCTGGGGCTCCACTTCTGGCCCTCAGGCAGGGTCCTGGCTTCTGGCCCTGCTCCCGGGGCTCTGGTCCCAGTCCCACACGCTGGCTCCCAACCCCGGGCATGGGGTCCCACTGCCAACCCCATGCCTTCCCTCAGCTGTGGCCCCATCCTTGGCCCCCTTAGCCCTTTCTGGGTCCCACCCTTCCAGAGACATGGCCCTGCTCTCAGCCCCAGCTCTGGGGATGGGGCACAGACAGGGGAAAGGGGGCTGGCTTTCAGCACCCCCACATTAGATGTATTCCAGCACCGCTGGGACTGTGGATGCAACCTGGTGTTTACAAACCATGAGCACAAATTCTGCTGAGCCTGCATCACCCAGTGCTCAGAGGAACCAGGTAGAAGCACCTCCTCCCCGAACGCAGAGAGATCTTTCGCTAGAGAAACTTCAACTCAAATGGGCGGGCGGGGAATGCTGTCAAACTGGACATATATTTTGTTTCGCAATCCGGGAGAGAGCTGGGAAAAGAGCGGGTTTGTGAGGCTAGGTATATAAGCCGGTTGCAAACCAGTCTCATTGAGAAGGCAGTTGAGGAGTTTCAGAGAAGTAGCTGCAGATCTTGTGCTTGGAGGCAAGGGATCCGGTGGGCTGTGTGTTTGGTCAACTTGTTACAGCTTAGCAATGGCTCCTTTGACTCGGCTCTGATCGGAGCAGATGTTTGGTACGTTTGGTTTATCTCTAAAAGGGATTACAATCCGTCTGCTCAGGATGAGTTTGTGAAGTCTCGCAATGCTGATTCCTGCTTTTTAACAAGAGTTTATTTTTGTATTTTCTGGGAAGAGGATCAAATACTAGAATTGCCTGGAAATTGGGGTGTTTGTTTTCTCCACAGAAAATTTTGACTTAAAGGAAAATGAAAACCTGATTTGTTTTCACACACACACAAAAAGGGAAAAAATATTCAGCCAAAAGGTGCCGACACTTGAAAAAGTTTTCCCCAAAACTGCCAAAAAAAAAATCAGCCCCAAACTGCCAAATTCTGATTGTTTTTCAGTTCAAAAATGATGAAAAAATAGAGTTTTTCATGTAAATAATGGGGAAAAAAACTGCCTCAAAGAAGCGGCACATAAACAAAGACAGTGGAAGCTCTGGGTTGTTAACATCTCTGGCAATCAAGTTTTGTATGTCTGTGTGGACCGTGCCCACTTCAGTGTGTGTTGTGTGAAGAGTCTCAGTCTCGCCATTCAAATGAAAGCTGGGGTGGTTTGTTTTCCTTCTAACGTGGTTGGTCCCTTCTTGTGCCACCTACCCTCCTATTGAGAGGATATGACTTTCCAGAGTCTGCTAAACAGAGTCACATGGTCATGGCTTGAAAAATAATACCAACCCTTAAGTGCAGTTAGGGCTAATGGAAATCTACAGAAAATATTTTCCTCTGCTAACTGCCAGGTGCAGGGGTGGCTGGTGACCCGGCCGTTGGAAGAGGCTAGCCCCGGGCCCCTCCCCTTGTGCATGAGGCTCCTTCTCTTCCACCACCCCTCCTCCTCCCTTTTGCTCCCCACAACTGCCCCTGGCTCCAGTGCCGGGCGGCCGGGGGTGAGGAGCCAGCCCTGGAGCACCGGACAGCAATGTCCCCAGCCCTGGTGTTCCAGGAGGCCTGACCCCAGCACCAGCCACTCTGAGTCCCAGCGGGAGCCAGGCCAGCCAGCCTGGGCCAGAGCAGAGCGCTGAGAACAGCAGGAGGGGGCCTGGCCTGGGGCCAGAGCATGGGCGGGGGCCATGCTAGGCTGTTTGGGGAGGCACAGCCTCCCCCTGCCTACAATACCTGCCGCCCATGGCAGGGCGTGTTCTCCTGAAATGCCGGGTTGTGAAATAGAGAGACGTGATGGGGGAGATAATATCTTTGATCGGAGCAGCTTCTGTTGGTGAAAGAGACAAGCCTGCAAGCTACACAGACCTCTTCTTCAGAAGTTGGTCCAGTCAATCCCACCTTGTCTCTCTTATATCCTGAGATCAGCCCGGCTACAACAACACTGCAAAGAACAGGTGGTGGATTGTCTAGAGAGTGCAAGGAATTATAAATTTTGAGAGGGAAAGGCACAGTTAGACCTTCTGTATCATCTTCCCAGGGCTGAGGCCATAAGGGCCAACTTCCCCTCTTTCCCTTGGGTGCCCCTCTGCTGCCGGGACCGCCCCCATTCCACCCCTTCCATGACGCCCTGCCCCACCTCTTCCCCACCCTCATTCCAACCCTTTCCCCAAAGTCCCTGCCCCCTCCCTGCCCCCATCCAACTCCTTCCTCAAAACCCCGCTCTGGCCCCGCCTCTTCCCTGCCTCCTCCCCTGAGCGTGCCACATTCCTGCTCCTCCTCCCTCTCTCTTGGAGCTTGCTATGCTGCAAAACAGCTGTTTGGTGGTGGCCAGGCAGGAAACGTTGGGAGGTAGGTGGTGGAGCAGGGATGCAGCGCGCTCAGGGCGGGTGGAGGAGGAGGGGCGAGAGGAACTTGGCTGCCGGTGGGTGCAGTGCACCCACTAATTTTTCCCCATGGCTGCTCCATCCCCAGAGACCCACAAAGTCAGCGCCTATGTCAGGGCATGATCATAGGTGGTGGTTCTAATAGACCAGGAGAGACTAAGCCATATCTGTGCTCCACCTCTTCCCCTTCCTGCTCCACCCCTTCCTCGAGGCCCCACCTCTGTCTGGGCAGCCTCTCCTCTCCTCCACTCCACCCCCTCTCTGGAGGTCCCGGTCGTGTCTCTCCTTTCCTCCACCTTCCCCCACAAGACCACCCACCCACTGCTCCCCTCCACACCTCACCCATGCCTCCACAAGGGAGAGGCTGGAGGAGAGGAGAGACATGGCAAGTGGTGGGGTGGGGGTCAAGCGGTGCCCAGGTAGAGTGTGGGCAGGGCCGTGGGCAGAAGAGGTGGGACAGGGAGCTAGCCTCCCCCAAGGGAAGTTTCACCTGCCACTCATGGGCCAGATTGCTCCCTGCAGCCCATTTTCTAGCTTTTTGTCCAGTCTTGTGTCCATGCTCCAAAGTGATGGAGTGCCCACTCCCAGCAGTTCTCTTGGGAGCCAGTTCCACAGCCTGATACTCTCCCATCTAATGTTCTGGACGTTGTCCAATATTCAGCCTGAACTTGACCACACTCAGGTTCCTCCTTATATCTCCCTCTGCAACCCCCTCTCTCACCCTTACTAATTCCTCTCCTGATGGCACCCCCAGTCACACTCAAGCTCATGCCAACCCCGCCACGCTTGCACGCCAAGGCAAAGTTGAAGGATAAAGCCTTTGACATCTGTTAGGATTGAACAATCAGATGAAGAGGCATTATTAATCTCTGGGTTTGGTTGGTTAGTTGGTTGGTTTGTTTTTATCTCTAGTGGTCAGAAGGGAAGTTTCAGGCAGCGAAGACTCTTTCTCCCGATCCAAAAGTCATCCGTGGGGCTTTCCCTCAGAGAAGTGAGCTTCTGGAGAAATTCAAAGGTAATTCATCCATCCTAACCCTGAGCCTAAAACACTCCACGGTATGATGCGTTCTCACAGCCACTGGAGGTGCTGATGAGCTTCCTGGTGCACTCCAGCGACTGAGGAAGCTCTTACGTGGGTGGTGGATAGCATAAACTGGGGAAGGCTGTGCCTCCTCAAACAGCCTTGCATGGCCCGCCCATGCTCCTCCCTGAAGCTGGTGCACTGGAGCTGGGGGTGCGTGCATATGTGTGTGTGTGCACTCTGGGCTCCAGCAGGTGAAAGGAGGCAGAAGAGGACGGGTGGGGCCTTGGGTGGAGGGGAAGGGTCCCATGCTTTTAAATAGAGATGATTGGAAAATTTGAGATGACCCCCGCCCCCGCGCTGAAAAATGTGACCTTTCTTAAAAGCAAGCAAACAAACAACAACCTGGAGAGCAACATTTTTGGGCTGGGGGAAGGTGGAAGGGAGAGTGAAAATGGAGGAAGTTTTGGCCAACAACGGAAAAATAATCAATTTGGGCTGGTTCTTTTTTTTTGCATGGATGTGTGTTGTTTAGTTTTCCAATGAAAAAATAGCAATTTAGAAAAAAAATCAAGGAAAGCAGAACCTTTTCCTTTCATCAAACCCCACAATTGCCACCGGAAGAGTTTCAGTGGAAGGAACACTTTTGACCAGCCCCACCCCAAGGGGCTACAGGAGCGAATGCCCTTTCCAAGGTACACTGGTGGTTGAGGAGTCTCCTAAAGCAATTCCTGGAGGATGACAGTTCCCAGGCACTCCCAGGTGGGATGCAGGTGGTGAACACCTCAAATGCTGCGGCTGTTGAACCTTGATACATGAGGAATGCATGAACCTCTGGTTGCTGGCAATATTGGCCAGATGCCCACAGAACTGACTCAGCTCTAGATACCTGGACCACTGAGCAGGGATGGGCTACAGGAGAGAAGCCAAGCCTCTGTAGATCTTTCTGACCCCATGTGCTGTACACAGCCAGATCTAACGCTCTGATTCTCCCTCTCCTCCCACAGCGGATGTGATTCTGGATCCTGACACCGCGAACCCTTGGCTCATCGTGTCTGCGGATGGGAAATCTGTGAGATCGGGAGAGAAACCACAAGACGACTTGCCTGAGAATCCCAACAGATCTGATCTTGCTCCCTGTGTAGTGGGTTCCCAGGGGTTCACCTCAGGGCGACATTATTGGGAGGTGGAGTTTGGGGATCAGAGGGAGTGGGCCATGGGGGTCGCCAGAGAGTCCGTGAAGAGGAAGGAATGGCTCACTCTTAGCCCCAAGGATGGTATCTGGTCTCAGGGGCGCTGGCGGCTTCGGAGGGAGGCATTCGGCTCCTCTGAGACCCCCCAACCCCATAGTGGAAGGCCTGGGAAGATCGGGGTTTGTCTGGGTTATGAAGGGGCTTGGGTGGCATTTTATGAAGATGACCATACAACTATGATGTTGGGCTCCTTCAATGGGGAAAAATTTTTCCCCTTCTTCTGCTTGGGCAGAGGGGTCCACCTCACACTGATCCCTTGAGGCACAAGGGGAAACATCCCACTGGGACTCCCCCATGAAATGTGCTCCTCTCTCTAGCCATTTCCTGCACAGCCTCCCCGAGCCTCTGCAGCCTTGTCTACATGCAGGCTTTGCACCGAGGTCTGATTTAATTTGAACCCGGAGCAAACCCCGGTCTGGATGATCTTAATTTGGTTTACGAGCAGCGTGGCTCAATTTTAAGCATTGCCAGCACACGTGGCTTTCTTGTGAGTGTCCTGATATCTGGTGTTTTTTTTCTTGTGATGCCATCAGGATCTGTGCTTTTATTAAATCAATCCATTAAAATAATAATGAGGATGGTAATTATTAATTAATTAACAATTAATAACACAAACGGAATAAGATGAATTCAATGCCTGGAAGAAGTTTCCAGCCCTCCAAGTTGCAGAGGAAAGATTGAAAATGTGGCTCCTGAAGGCGCCAACAAATTAAAATGTCCCACGTTTATTACTGTAAGCTCTTTGCAGCAAGGGGTCATTTTCTAGTCTGGGTCTGTACTACACCTTGCACAGCAGGGTCCTGATCCATGAATAGGTGCTACAACAATAAAAAATTTTTAAATCTCTTGATTTTTGAGGAGTTCTGACTCATCATTTTTGAACACTGGGGGTTGGCAAGCCTAGCTTTAGCTTAAACTTGCTCCTAATTGACTTTAAAAGGATCATTTGTCTTGTTTTAAGAAGGTCCACACAGGCATTTGAAGGGGTTTAGTTACACGCGGCTTAAATCCCAGCTTTCATTAAACAGGTGCAGCGTTGCATGGAGACAAGCCCTCTAGGAATGTCTACGCCCCATTATGGATCATCCCAGCCCGGGTCAAGAGTCTTGGACTAGCGGGGCTTGCGCAAGGGCTCCGAAACGTGTTGCATAGAAGTTGCAGCTCAGGTCTGAAGCCTAGGGAGAGGGAGGGGCTTTAGAGCCCAAGCTGCAATTTCAAAGCTCCGTCCACACAGCACCGTTCAGAGCGCTAGCACCAGCCCCGAGAGCTTGAGTCTCACTCCCATGGGCTCCAAAATGCAATACAGATCTACCCTTCATTTCTAGCTTTGATGAGCCTGGAAGACTCCCTAGTTCACTCAGAACTTCATCTTGTCTTCTTCCTAACCTCCTAGACCCAGATTCTCAGCGGCACTTAGGCACTTAAATAGCTTTGCAGAAGTGAAACTCACTGCTTAATCTCTGTGGTCACGCTTCCACAAAGACTCTCTGAGCAGCACAGGGAGTGTCTACACAGCAATAAAAAAAACCCACGGCAGAGAGTCCAGAGCCCAGATCAGCTGACTCATGCTCGCGGGGCAATGGCTGTAGAGCTAAAAATATTGGTATAGATGCCCACGCTCCAGCTTGAGGCCAGGCAGTCAAACCCCACAAGGCCGGAGAGTCTCAGAGCTCAGACTCCAGCCCGAGCCCGGAAGTCTAGACAGCAATGAAACAGCCCCGTAGCCTGAGCCCCACAAGCCCAAGTTGGCTGGCATGGGCCAGCCACGGGTGTCTGGTTGCTGTGTAGACAGACGCATGGTCTTTTCTCTCTGCTCTGCGACAGAAAGGGAACGAGACATGAGGCATATGAGAATGATGCTGCAGGCCCATCCTGGGCTGGTCCTTCCTCATCTCCATCCCTGTTTAATTCAAGTTAACAAACAAGCCAATGGCCAGCGTGGGGACGACCCCAGCACTAACGGGAACAGGAAATAAATGTGGAGTGAGTCAATGGGAAATTCCAGTGAGATGCACAGAATAAAACAAAGCCCAGTGCCAGGCCTGTTAATGAGGGGATTTCTGTTCAGCGTGTGTCCTATTTGTCCTTCCTGCTTTTCTGTAACTAGCAGAAATATCCCTGATTTTGCAATAAACGTTTAGTCCCATTATTCACTTCATTGCATCTCAATCCTTTCCCAGCTCCTTGCCTGCCAAACACAGGTTGGATGTATATATATATATTTTTAAGCTCAAAAAGATTGTCATTTAAAATGAGATTGCTTGTTTTTTTTCACAGCAAATATTCTAAAGCCAACGGTCATTTCAGGTTAACCCTCAACAATTCCTTTTCTTTTTTCTTTTCTGGAGTGGCCACTGAACCAAAAATTGATTTTTTGCCCAGCTCTACCCAGCAGCTCAAGGCAAATCCATTCCCTAATTTTTCTTCCTTTCCCCTACCATGAACAATGAGATGGCTCCTCTGCTTTTCCCCCACCACCTTTCCCTCCCTGCAACATGCAGCCTGGGAACGGGGACCCCACTACAGCTGCTGTACCAGGTCTGAGAATCCACTTATGAATCATAGACTCATAGACTTTAAGGTCAGAAGGGACCATTATTGATCATCTAGTCTGACCTCCTGCACAATGCAGGCCACAGAATCTCACCCACCCACTCCTGTATCAAACCCCTAACCTACATCTGAGCCATTGATGCCTTCAGATCATGGTTTAAAGACTTCAAGGTGTGGAGAATCTTCCAGCAAGTGACCCGTGCCCCATGCTGCAGAGGAAGGTGAAAACCCCCCAGAGTCTCTGCCAATCTGCCCTGGAGGAAAATTCCTTCCCTGCCCAAATAGGGTGATCAGAATATCTGAGAATCCACTTCTTTCACCTGCTCATCTGACTCAGGTGTTGAAGAACCCCAGGATCTGCAAAGGGGATATAGGGTGTGAGGGCCAGATGTGGGGTCAGAACTGATGGAGGGAGCTGGGTGACAGCAGATCTGAGGACAGAATTCAAGTAGGAACTGATGGGGGCAGACAAGGGGGAAGGACAGATGCCGGGGTTGGGCGACAGACAGATCTGGGAGGGGGAACAGGATTGATTTGGGTGTTGGGGGGGAGAGTTAATTGCTGGGCAGGGGATATTCAGATGGGGAGGGGGCTGCCTGCAGCAGAGACCAAAGTCACACATTTGGGAGAGGGGGCAACATTAATTGACACACACTGGAGGGAATTAAAAAATCAGACAGACCAAAAAAAAAATGCGCATTTTTTTTTAAATCTCATGGGTTTGGGACCAATCGCTACATTTTTTGCAGGTGAGGGGGTTTGAGTCATGATTTTTCAACCTTTGGGGTTTGCAATATTACAATCTAGACAGATGCTCCTCAAGCCCCATGACAACACCAGCACTATTACTCCCAGGACATAAATATTTGCCTGTGAGGTTGCTTTGTGGTCCACACTAGGGTAGGGGTTCTCAACCAGGGATACATGTCCCACCAGGGGTACACAGAGATCTTCCAGGAGCTCCATCAACTCATCTAGATATTTGCCTAGTTTTACAACAGGCTGCATAAAAAGCACTAGCGAAGTCAGGACAAACTAAATTTCAGACCATCCAGTGACTTGTTTAGACTGCTCTATAGACTAGGCGCTGAAAATATAAGTACAATATTTATATTCCAATGGATTTATTTTATCATGCTAGGGTAATAGTGAGAAAGTCAGCCCTTTCTCAGGACTAGCATGGCTGTGACACTTTTGTAGTGTTATGTCTGCCTGTGTAAACAAGTCAGTTTTGAGTGTGGAGAAAGGCAAGACAAATCAGACTCCAGTAGTCTGAAAAGGTTCATAGACTCATAGACTTTAAGGTCAGAAGGGACCATTATGATCATCTAGTCTGACCTCCTGCACAACACAGGCCACAGAATCTCACCCATCCACTTCTATAACAAACCCCTAACCCATGTCAGAGTTATTGACGTCTTCAAATTGAGGTTTGAAGACCTCAAGCTGCAGAGAATCCTCCAGCAAGTGATCCCTGCACCATGCTGCAGAGGAAGGCGAAAAATCTCCAGGGCCTCTGCCAGACTGCTGTGGAGGAAAATTCCTTCCCGACCCCAAATATGGTGATCAGTTAAACCCTGAGCATGTGGGCAAGACTCACCAGCCAGACACCCAAGAAAGAATTCTCTGTAGTAACTCAGATCCCACCCAATCTAACATCCCATCACAAACCACTGGGCATACTTACCTGCTGATAATCAAAGATCAGTTGCCAAAATTAGGCTATCGCATCATACCATCCCCTCCATAAAACTTATCAAGCTTAGTCTTAAAGGTTGAGAGCCCCTGCCCTGGGGCCATGCCTGGGGTGTCACTGTGCTAGCATACCTCAAGGTGTGTGCAAACTGGAGTGAACTGGTAACCAATCAGTCCCACCGTTTGCAAAACCTGTAGGCTGGCCAAAAGCTGAGAAACACACAAACGTGCAGGCTCCGTTATCTTGAGCAGGCCGGGTGGCTGCTGCTGCAACAACTGCCAAAACAACTTGCCACTTCAGGAAGGGGGCTGATTGCTGCTGAAAGCTCCACCCATCTCTGAGCTTCAGGAAGTAGATAAGCGCAGCTCAACTCTGGGTGCATTTCTGCCCTGCTGCTGGGTACAATGGCTGCTGCAAATCCAGCCAAAACGCTCCAGGAGGAAGCTACTTGTTCCATCTGTCTGGATTATTTTAAAGACCCGGTGATGATTATAGACTGCGGGCACAATTTCTGCCGAGCCTGCATCACCCAGTGCTTGTGGGGATGGGAGACAAACCTCTCCTGCCCTTGCTGCAGGGGCAGCTTTCTCCAGAGAAACCTCAGGCCAAACAGGCAGCTGGCCAACGTGGCAGAGGTGGCCAGACAGCTCAGCCTGCGGCTGTTCAAAGAGCCCCGAGGGCATGGGGTGTGTGAGAAACACCTGGAGGCTCTGAAACTCTTCTGCGAGGAGGATCAAACTCCCATCTGCGTGGTGTGTGACAGATCCAAGGAGCACAAAGCTCACACGGTGGTTCCCATAGAGGAGGCTGCCCAGGAGTACAAGGTAGGAACCATAGAATCTTGGGACTGGAAGGGACCTCGAGAGGTCATCTAGTCCAGTCCCCTGCACTCATGGCAGGACTAGGTAATGTCTAGATCAGGGGTAGGCAACCTATGGCATGGCATGTGAGCTGATTTTCAGTGGCACTCACACTGCCCGGGTCCTGGCCACCGGTCCAGGGGGCTCTGCATTTTAATTTAATTTTAAATTAAGCTTCTTAAACATTTTTTAAAACCTTATTTACTTTACATACAACAATAGTTAAGTTTATATACTATAGACATAGAAAGAGACCTTCTAAAAATGTTAAAGTGTGTTACTGGCACGCGAAACCTTAAATCAGAGTGAATAATGAAGACTTGGCACACCACGTCTGAAGGGTTGCCGACACCTGATCTATATCATCCCTGGCAGGCGTTTGTCTAACTTGGTATTAAAAATCTCCAATGACGGAGATTCCACAAATTCCCTAGATAATTTATTCCAGTGCTTAACTACCCTGACAGTTAGGAAGTTTTTCCTAATGTCCAACCTAAACCTCCCTTGCTGCAATTTAAGCCCTTTGCTTCTTGTGCTGTCCTCAGAGGCTGAGAACACTTTTTCTCCCTCCTCCTTGTAACAACCTTTTATGTACTTAAAAAACTGTTATCATGTCCCCTCTCTGTCTTCTTTTCTCCTAACTAAATAAACACAATTTTTTTCAGTCTTCCCTCATAGGTCATGTTTTCTAGACTTTTAATCATTTTTGTTGCTCTTCTCTGGACTTTTTCCAATTTGTCCACATCTTTCCTGAAATGTGGAACTGGACTCGGTACTCTGGCTGAGACCTAATCAGCAGCAGACATCACTAGTGAAACACTGCATTATTACAGAGATCTGGCATAGCAAACTCTGTAGCTAAAGGGACTATACAAAGAATTTTTTAAAGTACGGTTTTACACACAATAAATGATCTAAACCTCATTTTTTTCATAGGCAGAGGATTACTCTGCATGGGGTGGTGAAACGGGGATGCAGTGCGGGGTGGAGTCTCTGCACTGGAAATATTGTGGGGGCTCTGTCCCTGCATAAATTCACCCACAAGCTGGGTCAGGGGATGAGAATGGGACCCAGAGGGGCTGGAACAGCCTTTCTGGCACCCTGAATTGGGCCAGGAACCAGGTAGTAACTGATTCCTAGTTTGGAGCCAGCTGCCCCCGACCAGTCTCAGTAGCTGCTGTCTCTCCTATTTCTCTATCGTCTCCCCTTCCCCCTCCCATACACCCATTCAGAAGGAGCTTTCTCACCACTAGCCCCATTCTACGTTTAGGTCTTATTGTGCCTGTTTTGTTTTGTTTCCCTGAAAGCCCCATAACAGTGTTATGACATCACCAGTAATAAGGAAGGGGAAACCTGAACGACTGAGAGGGGAGTTTGTTTTCAGTCACAAGCATTGGGCTGTTTTTTGTTAGCACCTGCTCAGCTTGACCCAGCCTGGTGCAGCGTTTAAGTGTGAAACTGGTGTTCAGGACACCTGGGTTCTTGTTCTAGCTCTGCCGGTGACCTTTGACCAGTGGTAGTCAAACGGCAGCTGGCACACCACAAGTGGCTCTTTAACGGGCATTCCTGCAGCACATGATCTTAAAACACGGTGTGATTTAATCGTTAACCAATCAGGATGCTTTTTACTCTCTTATTAACCAAGTAAGTTATTAACTTGCACCAGATTATTAACTTATTTGCTGTGAGAATGATATTTAAACTGAATCTTTCCCCTGTCCTACTGTTGAAGTATGAATAATGTTGTAGTAAATGAAACAATGAATTCACACGACTGTGGCTGTTTTGGGTCATGCTGATGGCTAATTTGCCTCCTGAACCACTCAGGCCTGAGCATCACTGTCTTAGGCCTGGTCTACACTAGTGCTGTAAGTCGATCTAAGTTGAACTAGTTAACTTACGTAACGTAACTTACGTTGCCGTACCTTCGGTCAACTTACAGCCGTGTCCACACTACACAATGTCGACGGAAGACGCACTCCTGGCAGTGTAACTTCTGCCACTCATTGAGATGGATTCCAGAGTCGACGGGGGCGTGCTGTCCCATCAATTTAGCGCGTCTTCACTAGACCCGCTAAATCGATTGCAGCTGCGTTGATTTAGCCTGTACCGTAGACAAGGCCTTAGACTATACAATCTTTGGGGCAGGGACTGTCTTTCTCTGGGCATCTTGGGTACATTTCCAAGGGGAATCTGGAAAATGATTGATTTATTTATTACCCATCTAGATGGTTAGCCATTTGGGGCAGAGACAGTCTGTTTGTACAATGAGCTCCTGATCGATGACTGGGCCTCCTGGCTGCTACCACATTATAACTAAGATATCGTAGGCATTACCACCTGGTTTAAAACACATTAATGAACACACCATATTAATAAGCAATTATTAATAAAAATAATCTGTTATTGTTGATGGAAAAGCCTCAGAAATATGTGTGTGTTTAAACAGAGCTCATAAAAGATTTTTTTATTTTTGATCATCCCCTAACTTCTTAGGTGCAGATTCAGAGCCACCTGGAGATTTTGAAGAAAGAGAGAGCTGAGATTCTAGAGTTTCAATCAAGTGGGAAAATGAAAAGCCAGGAACTTCTGGTAGGTGCCGTTATTTCTTACCAGCTCCAGGACATCACTGATGCTTGGAGTAACGGAAGAGTAACATGCTCCCCTCTGAGAAAGATTAGTACTAATTTACTCTGCTGTCTTTTGCAGACTCTGTTCTGGTTCAGAGATTCGTTGTTTGTGATAGGTACTGCACACATATATGGGGCTGGGCCCCTGGACACAGGTGCAGACTCTGTGGGTGCTCTGGGGCTGGAGCACCCATGGGGGAAAAATGGTGGGTGCTGAGCACCCATCAGAACCCCCCCCCCCGTTAGCTCCCCACCACCCCACAGTGTTGCCTGCTCACCAGCAGGCCCTGCAAATCAGTGCCTCCCCCTCGCACCTCCCGCCCACTGTGATCAGCTGTTTCATGGTATGCGGGGGGAGGGAAGGGGGAGGAATGAGGATGTGGCATGTTTGGGGGAGGGGGTTAAACTGGGCAAGAAGAGGTGGGGTGGGGGTGGAGCAGGGGTGGGAAGAGGCGAGGTGGCATGGAGTGGGGACAGGAAGAGAAGGGGTAGGATGGGGCCTTGGGGAAGGGGTGGGCTGGGGGCAGGGCCTGGGGCAGAACCAGTGGTCGAGCACCCCCCTGGCACTTTGAAAAACCAGCACCTGTGCCTCTGGGTTGTAACACAATATACATGGAGCCTAAGAAGGAAAATGGAGACTGCAGAAAAATGCATCATCCGAACAATGAGATTGATAATTCCACTTTTCTGCCACTGCTGCTCTCCAAAGTCCCTCCTTCTGAGGCCAACCTCCTCCTCTTCTTGCAATTCAAAGGGTCTGGTTTAAGGAGGCTGCTGACCAGAGGAGGCGCTTTTGCTGCTGCGGAAGCGATCAGAAAATTCTCTGTCAACAGGAAATGTCTGAAGTCGTATTGTTACGGGTTGCCATATACAGGCTACATCCAGACTACCCGCCGTATCGGCGGGTTAAAATCGATTGCTCGGGGATCGATATATCGCGTCTCATCTAGACGCGATATATCGATCCCCGAGGGCGCTTATATCGATTCCAGAACTCCATCAACCCCAACGGAGTTGCGGAATCGACAGGGAGAGCCGCGAACATCGATCCCGCGCGGTGAGGACGGGTGAGTAATCCGATCTTAGATATTCGACTTCAGCTACGTTATTCACGTAGCTGAAGTTGCATATCTAAGATCGATTTCCCCCTGTAGTGTGGACCAGCCCACAGTAAAAGTTGTGTTATCCGGCACCTTATCAACCAGCAAGCTCTCTTAACCGCATTTCTGATATCTCCAAAGACAAATCTTCAGTCTAGTAACCGGGACTAGTATACTGCCCAGGAGGTTATGCAATTGCACATTCTGCACTGTGCTTTTATGCCAAAGAGGCAGAAAACAAGTCAGCTAGCTGATATCAGGGGCTTAGTCAGAAGAGCAGCTTCCAGGTTGTGTCATAGGGTCAGTACAGATTCAGCCCAATCTCCTACACCTTCTACATCTACAATGATAATTGATGTTGATAATGCTAACCCTGAGGCACTGCAAGATCCTGAAGTGTCTTCTGAAGCATCACAGAAAGATTAAATTATGTTCAGTATCACTTTAATGTTCAATGTATTTTTAGTGATCTGGGTGTAGGCCCTGCGCTGCCCATAGTGATATGTAGTGTCATAAGATAACCTGCTGTATAGAAAACTTGCCCTGTGTACACCTAAGTGCTTCAAGAAACCAACCACTCTGCAGTGTAGTGCTATGACTGGACTGGTGAGTACCTGTCCACTATTTTATACTATATTCATTTTATTGTATCCTAATTCTTTGAACATTAGTATTCCATTGGTCAGTATAATTCTTTGTTAACTGGAGTTTTTGACCATCTGACACCCCCCATTCCCCCAACACACCGGATAACAAAGCCTTTGCTGTAATTGTCCTGCAGAGAACTACAGAAGGGTCTATTAAATATCCCAACAACTCTCTGTGTGTCCCTGATCTGATCTTTTCCCTGTCTGTGCGCATCTTCACTGCAGAAAGAAGTGGAAGCCGAGAGACAGAAGGTTGTGTCTGAATTTCAGCAGTTGCGCCTGTTTCTGGAGGACCAAGAGAAACGCCGGCTGGGCCGGCTGGGCGAGCTGAACAAGGAGATCGTGAAGATGAGAGATGAAAATGCCACCAAATACTCTAAGGCGCTCTCTTGCCTCGGCGATCTGGTCTGTGAGATGGAGGGGAAGTGCCAGCAGCCAGCAAGTCAGTTCTTGCAGGTGAGACCCCCCCAACCCCCAAATCCCTGCACAGTCTGTGAGGGAATCTCTTTTATTGGCCCAACTTCTGTTGGGGGAGAGAGAAGCCTTTTGCGCCACACACGGCGCTCTACAACGACACTGCAAAAACCAGCTGTCTCATTCATTCCATTTCCCATGAGGCAAGTGCAGGATTGTGCCCTTTACCACATGTCCCAGGGTTTGGGCCAGAATAACTCAAGAGTTGGGAGCTCTCTCTGTTGTTCTTGGGAAGAACATTCCACAGCCTAGCACACCTCAGTGTTAGGAAGCTTTCCCTGACATTCACGCTCAACTTTTCCTTCCTTGGTTTCATTCTCTTGCAAGCTCTGCAAACATAGTGTGGTTCTTTGTCCCACGCACCCACAGGCCGGATCATGCAGTAGTTGGTATTTCAAATTTAGTGTAATCCAGGCTAAAATTCTGGGTGTGTCTGTCTGTCTCTGGCCTCTTCTAGTGGCCAGAAAACACACAGAGACTTATGAGCCTGCTAATGCTTCCAAACTAATGTACTGAATGAGCTAATCAAGGGCTGGAAGTCATAGTCCTCCTTTCAACGCATATTGAGTTACAGCAGAACCTCGCAGTTACAAACACCAGAGTTGTGAACTGTCCAGTCAACCACACACCTCGTTTGGAACCGGAAGTACCCAATCAGGCAGCTGCAGAGACCAAAAAAAAAAAAAAAGAAAAGGAAGTGCAATACAGTGTTAAACATAAACTACTAGTAAAAAAAAAAAAAGCAGCATTTTTCTTCTGCATAGTAAGTTTCAAAGCTGTATTAAGTCAATGTTCAGTTGTATACTTTTGAAAGAACCACCATGATGTTTTGTCCAGCGTTACATACATTTCAGAGTTAAGAACAACCTCCATTTCCGAGGTGTTTGTAGCCCTGAGGTTCTGCTGTAGAGCAGCACATTTGTAGATTGTTCTGTTTGTTTGTTTGTTTGTTTGTTTGATGGACTTTCACACTAAAAGGGAAGGGGCTGGTAATAATAATAACACTCCGTTCTGATACAGCGCTTTTCTCATCAGTAGATCTCAAAGCATTTCACAGGCAGGCTGTAATATATTGATCCTAACAACACCAGGTGGGAAGCTGGGGCCCAGAGACACTAGCTGACATGCCCAAGGTCACACAAGACGTTTGTGGCAGATCACAGAATTATACCCCAGTCTCCCAACTTCTAGGCCAGTGCTCTAAACCCTGGACCATCCTGGGCACTATCCCTCTAAATAGTTTCTGCATCCTCTAAAGGTCCACATGGTCTTCTCCATTTGTGCAGAATTGCGTGCAGATCTGGTTGCCCCATTTAAAAAAAAAAAGATATTGGAACTGGAAAAAGTACAGAAAAAGGCAACAAAAATTATTAGGGGAATGGAAAAGCTTCCATATGAAGAGAGAATAAAGTATTTTTTCACACAACACACAGTCAACCTGTGGAACTCTTTGCTAGAGGATGTCGTGAAGGCCAAAACTATAACAGGGTTCAAAATGAACTAGATAAGTTCATGGAGGATGGGTCCATCAACGGCTATTAGCCAGGATGGGCAGGGATACAAAATCATGTTCTGAATGTCTCTAGCCTCTGACTGCCAGAAGCTGGGAGTGGATGACAGGGGATGGATTCCTCAATAATTGACCTGTTCTGTTCATTCCCTCTGAAGCACCTGGCATTGGCCATAGCTGGAAGACAGGATACTGGGCTAGACAGACCACTGGTCTGACCCAGTATGGCCGTTCTTATGTTTCGGAATCCTGCCAGAGCTGCAGTATGCATGTAACCAGGCTTTCTTTGTTGCTTACAGTTAGTACACACATTTATTTGGACCCCACTCTCCCTCTGTAATGCCTTCAGATTGCATTTGTTGTATGAGAAGCAAAAGGCACTACGCTGCTAGATCCAGCCATCTATGCTCCCATCCCTGCAGATGGTACAGGGCATTACCCCATTGCTCCCCATGAATTCACCCTAAAGCGTTCCTCCCCTTTCTCTGCGATGCTACCCTTCGGTGTCTGCAGACAGCCCCTCTGTAGCCCATGCTTAGCCATGCAGGTGATGTTTAGCTCCATACAGGAACGTTGCCTCCAGTACTGCTGTCCACATTTTTAAAAGCATGTCAAAAACTTGGAGAAGCTGCAGAGAAGGGCCACACGAATAATTTGAGGACTGGAGACAGTGCCTTAAAGGGAGAGAGTTGAAGAGCTCAATCTGTGTAGCTTATCAAAAAGAGGATTGAGAGGTGACTTGATTATGATTTACAAATACCTTCCCGGGGAGAAACACTAGGCTCTTCAATCTCAGAGAGAAAGGCACAACAGGAACCAAGGGCTGAAAGTTAAAGCTGGACAAATTCATATTTAGAAATGAGATGCCCATTTTTTTCAGTGAAGGTTATAAACTATGGAAGAAACTACCCAGGGAAGAGGTGGACTTCTCCACCTGTTGGTGCATTCGAGTCAAGACAGGATGCCTTTCTAGATGGGCTTTTGTCAAAGCCATGTTATCAGGCTCAACACAGCTGTACCTGGGTGAAATTCTCTGGCCGGTATAACATGGGAGCTCAGCCTAGGCCAGTGGTTCTCAACCAGGAGTCCATGTCCCACTGGGGGTATGCAGAGGTCTCCCAGGAAGGATATCAACTCATCTAGATATTTGCCTAGTTTTACAACAGGCTACATAAAAAGCACTAGTGAAGTCACTACAAACTACAACTTCAGACAGACGATGACTTGTTTATACTGCTCCACACAGTATACACTGAAATGCAAGTACAATATTTCTATTCCAGTTGATTTCTTTTCTAATTATACGGCAACAATGAGAAAGTCAGCCATTTTTCAGTATTAGTGGCTGTGACACTTCTGTATTTTTATGTCTGATTTTGTAAGTGAGTCATTTTAAAATGAGGTGAAACTTGGGGGTAGGCAAGACAAATCAGCCTCCTGATTGGTGGTTGGGAAAGGTTGAGTGCCACTGGGTTAGAGGAGCTAGTGGTCCCTTCTGACCTAAAAACAACGAATCTCTGGAATCTGTTTTACTCTTTCCTCAAAGATCAGTCAATCCAGCCCCTCAGTCAATTTGTTGCCCTTCATACATCTTCCACTTGGTCTGCATCTCTTCGCTACCGTGGCCCCTGGAACGGGTTTCACTGTCCCATGTGCAGTAACACCAGGTTCTATTCTCTCCCTGTCCTGCTGTGCTATGCTTTGAACATTCGCTTCCTGCTGAAATTGCACTGGGTTTTTTTTTTTGAGTAGCCAGCGAAACTCGTTTTCCTTGCCTGTTTCTTGGATCACATATTTTCCTTTATTTTTAATCTCTTCATTTTGGTTTCCCACTTCTGACTGCCAGAAGCCAGGAGGGGAAGACAGCAGTATTTCACCTCAATTACCTTTTTCTGTACACTTCCCCTGAAATTGTGGTACTGGCCACTGTGGGAGAGAGGATACTGGGCTAGATGAACCTTTGGCCTTAGCCAGCATGGCTGTTCTTATCTGATATTGTAATTTCACCACAGTGATGTCTCAGAGGCAACCGAGATTCGTGCCCTGTTGTGCTGGGAGCTGTACGAACTTGAAATAATAGGCTCTGCCCTGAAGAGCTTCCAATCTAAATAGCCAAGACAGACAAAGGGTAGGGAAAAGAGAGAGAACATCCATGCAGCATGACCAGATTTGCAAATGTTATGTTAGTGCCACGATTTTCTGTTTCTCCAAAAAGTGACTGGGATTTGGTTAGGAGGGGATTAGCTAAAGAGAGCTACAAGAAAAGAGGGGACAAAGGCGTACTCTGTGCTACAAAGTGTTGCCGGCATAGCTATGCTGGTCACAGGTGTGAAAACAATCATGCCACCACCTGACATAGTTATGCCCACTAAACCCCCAGTGTTGATGCAACTATTCCGACAGATCAGTCATAGGTGCCGACTCTGTGGGTGCTCTGGGGCTCTGCACCCACCGGCAGCCAAGCTGCCCGCCCCCACTCCCCAGCTCACCTCCGTCTCCTCCCCTGAGTGCACCACGTCCCCGCTTCTCCTCCCAGGCTTGCAGCCACAAAACAGCTGTTTCATGGCATAACAAGCTGTTGGAAGGAGGGAGAAGGAGCAGGAAGGTGGTGCACTCAGGGGAGGAGGCGGGGAAGAGGCGGGGCTCGGGCGTGGATTTGGGGAAGGGGTCCAATAGGGGCACGGAGGAGGCGGAGTCGAGGCAGGGACTTTGGGGAAGGGGTTGGAATGGGGGCAGGTCAGGGGCTGGAGGGGGCAGGGCGGGGGTGGAGTCGGGGCAGAGCAGGGGGCGCAAGCTCCCACCATCACCAGGAGAAGTTGGCGCCTATAAGACCAGCCTAGTTTGTCATTCAGGAAGATCATGTCGCTATAATTCGTTCTGTGAGCTTACGCACCGTGTCCACTAGGGGGCTCTGCTGGCATAGCTATGCCTGCAAAGGCCTTGTAGTGTAATCAAGGCAGGGTGGGGGCAATAGGTCAGGAAAATGTGGGGTATGGATTGAGCTCCCTTTTACTAGGAGGAGGAAGAAAAATTGTTCTCTAACCTCTGAGGATAGGCCAAGAAGCAATGGGCTTAAATTGCAGCAAGGGCAGTTTAGGTTGGACATTAGGAAAAACTTCTTGTCAGGGTAGTTAAGCACTGGAATAAATTGCCCAGGGAGGTTGTGGAATCTCCGTCATGGGAGATTTTTAAGAGCAGGTTAGACAAACATCTCTCAGGGATGGTCTAGATAATACTTAGTCCTGCCATGAGTGCAGGGGACTGGACTAGATGACTTCTCGAGGTCCCTTCCAGTCCTATGATTCTGTTCTTTCTCTCTCTTTCCAGGTCATCAGAAGCACCTTGAGCAGGTATATGGCCCCTTCTTGCTGCCCACTCACTCTTCCCAGCCCACACTTCAATTGGTGTCGCCGATCTGATTCTGTCTGTGAATTTTAGAGGGCTTTGAGAATGTGCCCTTAAATTAAGGTGCTCTCTGTATGTGTGTGTATTTAAACCCAGCCCTGCTGGGATTCTGTGCACAGCTCATATCAGCGCGGTATGTCACTCTGCAGTACCCAAATGACAGGCTAATAATGTTTGACTTACTCAGTTTTGAGAACGGATCTGGATGAGGGTTTGTCCAGAGACAGAAATTTTATTTGGATGCTGTTCATAGTTTTTGTTTTTCCCAGCTCCGCAAATATAAGTATTAGAAGAGGTGACAAATCTTAAAATAGTTTTTGTGGGGTTCTGTCTCTCAGGAACCCCTCAACCAAATGACCCCAAATCTGCTCCCCAGTATCTATCCCTAGCTTTCTACTGACATACGCAATTGCAGGTCAAATTGAATATGCATATGGAATTGGAGCACTATGAATTATTTCCCCTTTAAACAGACAGCCCTATACAAACTTACTTATAAATATGGTGCCCTGTAATAACTTAGGCAGCAGACATGAAGAGCTTGTAAACCCTACAGAAGAGAGAACCCTGAAGCTTAAACCCCAGTAATATCTGTGAACTGTTGTTAAACCACATAGGTGTCAACAATCTTTCTTCCCCCAAGCACATAAAAGTTTCTGGACATTGAACTTTATGGTCTAGAATTCTTTTCAACTGAAAATTAATGATGCTTGTGTTCTTTTGAACTTCTGAAAATCCAGCCTTATTTACCCTCTTAATTTACCATGCAATACACCTCTACCCCAATATAACGCAACCCAATAGAACACGAATTTGGATAGAACACGGTAAAACAGCATTCCGGGGGGGCGGGGCTGCGCACTCCGGCGGATGAAAGCAAGTTTGATATAACGCGGTTTCACCTATTTTTTGGCTCCCGAGGACAGCGTTATATCGGGGTAGAGGTGTATTTCTTTTAAAAGAAAAACCAAACATGACCAGGCCTTTCCGTACCAAAGAACATTCAATTTCAGACAATAACAGACACCTTTGTTAATTTAACATGCCCTTGTTAACTTTAGTGTCTCTAGGCAACAGGAATGTTACAAAAAAGTAGATGCCAGTAATATTACAATTAAGGAATTCTGTGTATTTAAAATATGAAAGTGATTGGGGAAAGGCAGGCTATATATAAAAGACTCACTTATTCAGACACACTTTTCAAATAATGTAGAGGCAAAAAAAAATGATTAGACATTTTCCAAAACCAACCTTAACTCTGACCCTTAATTCAGAGCTGTCAGTAAATATCACTTCGTGTTTTGAGTTATACAAGCACTGTAGAAAGACAACAACAATCCTGAAATATTTTGATCCTTCCAGGAGAAAAGCCTTTTCTACACTGGGACGTTAATGTGGGTTCTGGTCGGGTAAATTTAAAGCAGATTAGATATTCTTGATAACCTCCCTCTGTGAATTCTCTTATTCCAGAATAAGGCCTGGTCCACACTGTGGGAGGGAGGGGGAGGGTCAATGTAAGATATGTAACTTCAGCTACAGGAATAGTGTAGCTAAAGTTGAAGTATCTTATGTTGACTTACCTCCCGTCCTCACGGTGCGGGATCGACAGCCGCAGCTCCCCCTGTCGACTCCGCTACCGCCACTCGCCCTGATGGAGTTCCGGAGTCAGTTCGGGGATTGATATATCGCGTCTAGATGAGACGTGATATATCGATCCCCAATAAACCGATCACTACCCGCCAATCTGACGGGTAGTTTGGATGTACCCTTAGAATGCCTCATTCTGAATTAGCTGAGCATCCACACAGGAAGTTAATCTGGAATAATTATTCCCCATGTTGACAAGTCCTAAGGGCTGCAATTGTGCTTGACCATTTTTATGCATATGAGCAAGGACCAAGTACTGATTGGGCCTCTCAAACTTTGTTCCATCTCGGTTTCCATTTGGATAAAGATGATATAGGTTGTTTTCTCTCTAGCTGTAAGAAGGGGAAGGAGAAGTTTCAAAATCCAACAGCAGAGTCTCCTGACTGGAGAAGAAGAATCAAAGAACTTTCTCAAGAAACTGTATCGCTACAGGATGCTGTGAGGAAATTCAAAGGTAACAGACCCTCGTCCTGAGACTGATCGCTGGGGTTGAGAGCTTATCACTGATCTTGTCTGACGCTCACAGGTGACTCATGGCCTGCACTCCAGCCATGTAGGGCTGGTCTCTGGAGTCCAGGAGAAGCATGGGCAGCAGTCTCTTATTTTGGGGATGACCCTGGATCAGTTTGCAGCTGTGGAGGGATGCACTTCTCATGCTGCCTCTGAATGCACTGCAGTGCCAAAATCTCCCTCTCGCTTGGCCACCAACAGCTGAGCCAGCTCCACTGGCTAAATAGCTGGTAGGATCTCCAGCTGCAGGAAAAGGGAAACACAACAGACTGAGGGCAGGTTTATGCTTAAAAAGCTGCACTGCTGTAGCACTTTAGTGAAGATGCTATTACGCTGATCAGCACAGTTAATCCACCTCCCCAAGAGGCAGTAGCTGTGTTGGCAGGAGAGGCTCTCACATCATAGGTGCCAAGTCCATGGATGCTCCAGGGGTGGAGCACTCAGAGAAAAAAAAAATAGTGGGTGCTCAGCACCCACTGGCAGCCCTGTGGATCAGCTCCTCCCCCCCCCCGCCTCCTGCCCGCCGGCACCCCCGCCGATCAGCTTCTCTTCCTTTCCACCAGCATCTCCCGCTCGCCACGATCAGTTGTTCAGTGGCGCGCAGGAGGCACTGGGGGCGGGGGAGGAGGACAAAGGGCATGCTTGGGGGTGGAGCAGGGACAGGAAGAGACAGAGCAGGGCTGGGGACTTGGGAGAAGGAGTGGAGTGGGGGCAAGGCCTGGAGCAGAGCATGCATCAACACACCCCCTCCACCCCCCGGAAACACAGACGGCGCCTTTCTCCCATCAACATAACACTGTCTACACCTGGAGTTAGGTTGGTATAACTGGTTGCTCAGGGATGTGGATTTTTCATACTCTTGAGCGACTTAGTTAAACCAATGTACATTTGTAGTCTAGACCTGGTCTGAGAGGAAGCGTGGCCTAGTGGACTAAGCACAAGCCTAACTAGGTGAAATTTTTCATCCAAAACTTTTTCTTTTCTTTTTCATTATAAAATGCAGATTTAAGTTGTCCGAAACATTTCATGAATCCGTTCCATGGTTGGCGAATTCTTTTAAATGGGAGGAAACAAAACTAAAAATAAACGCCAACAAACAAACAAACCTAAAGAAGATAAATCCTGAAAAAAGTCAAACTGGTTCCTTTTCACCATTTTGAAAGTAAACATCTTTGATTTTTCAGACCAATATTACTTTTTCGCTTGGATTTGCCTTCAGTTTTTTTTAAACCAAAAAACCCCAAAAGTTTGGCCCATTTTTCCCCCCCTCCTGTTTTGCAAAGGTCTCATCCTAATCCCCAGTAGTTAGACACTGGGATCAAACCTGCAGCAGAACCTTTTACATTCCTTCCTTACACTATGGCTGTTGATGCGCTTATTATCCAGCAGTTTGGCCTAGTGGCTAGATCACTGGACTGCACTGCAGGAGACCGAGGGGTTTCTACCACTGGCTTACTGGGTGACGGTAGGCAAATCACTTTTCCTCTTTGTAAAATGGAGATAAAGTTATTTGTAAAGAGCTTTTGAGACCCACTGATCAAAAGCACAAAGAGCTAGATATTAAATCTTGGCATAATTCAATTTATTTTGTAATTTTGACAGATTGATGTCTCGTTTGAAGCATTTTTTTAGATTTTGATGGATTTTAAATTTTCACAGTTGTACGGTATTATGGGGTGAGGGGTCAGACAAAAATTATTTATTGACAGTAGATGCTGAGATTCAAAACATTTAAAGCCTTTGTAATGGTTAAAACACAACCTGTTGACCTCACGTGTCAAAATATACAGAGAAAACACCCTTAAATCAAACTCTAGGCAGCTCTGGAGCTGTATTTTTCTCACATTGCCTTGCAGTACATTTTGATTTTTACTGGTGGAAATATTTTTTTCCGTTGGTTTGTGTGTGTGCGGTGAAATCAATATTTACCACCGTTTCCCGATAAAAATCTAATCCTTCCACGCTAGATGCTAATAATAACTAATAGATATTAATAGTAATTAACCATACACGTATTATTAATATAATTATATAAATGTCTAGTCCTTTTCAGAAGTATACTAAATTTCTGGCTTCCGTGACAGTCGTTTGCACAGTCCGGTTACATATTGTGGTGGCTCCATTCACTTGTTCTTTCTTGCATGTCTCTACGTAAATACGTGAGGAAAGCGGGGTGGAAGGAATAGGGTGCACAGGGAACCCCTGCTGTGTAGGAAAGAAGGGGGACCCTAGTACTGGGGAGGGAGTATGAGAGTGCACACACAACCCCTAATGGAAGGAGGGATTGAGGGATGCTGGTGTGGAGGAGAAGGGGGAACATAGCTTCTGGCATGGTGGGGTGAGATGAGGGTAGGGGGAATGCGAGGCACACAGAGCTGTTGGCATGGAGGGGAGACCGGGGGCCTCTGGTATGAGAAATGGGGGGGCACACAGAACTCCTGGTGGGGGGGAGAATGGGGGACTTGGGCATGTGGCAGAGGAAGGGGACACACAGGGCCCCAGGGATGACATAGGTGGTGAGGAGGGTTACAGGGAAATAGAGGGGCATAGGAGGCTGGCACATAGGGAGTTCATGGGGGGAGGGGGATGGAAGGGTGAAAGGAGCGTCTGGAGTGTGCGAGAGTGCATCCTAGAGAAACTTTCATGTGCGTGATCCTGTAGTATCGGCGCAATCCCTAATGCAGAAGCACGTTGATCAGTTTAACACATTTTGAACCTAGCTTAGCTTACGTCAGTAAATCACCAAGTTACACTATGCCTATGTCAGAGAGGGTTAAAGGCTGAGATGGTTTCTATACACACACGTCCACAGGCACAGATAGTTAAACCTGTTACAGTTACAACGCTAGGAATCTTTCCATACTCTATGGCAGCAGGAAATCTCACCTTCCTCCCCTCCTGCTTTTTTTTTTCTCTTCTTCTTCTAGAGTCTCTGTCATCTGAAACTGTGTTGAAATCAGGTAAATTTCAGGCGCCAGTTGACAAACTGAATGGTTGTCGTTGTTTATCTTCTTGAATGGAGGAGAAAAGTTAATTTACGTGTGTGTCCGTGGATTCTGGAGTAAGGGAAGGCGCCTCTGAAATACAATAACACGAAAGCCGGTGGCCAATATACAGCAGGAGGCCTGGACCAAGCTGCAGCTTTCAGAGGATCGCCATAAGGAGGGCTGCAGGATAAAGCTGAATGCTGGTGGGTCTTATCTAACCTGTTGCAGCCAGGAAAACACGCTTGGGAGATTCGCCCAGCAAGCCTTACACGGGAGGGATGGAGCGAAAGTGCTACAGTGGGTGTAGGGAGGATCTGTGGCATAATCTAACACGTTCCACGTGGCCCACTGTGGAAGAAAATGTGAGAGGGTCCTGAATCCTTTTGCTCTGTATCTGACCCATCTGTGCCAAGGGAATGCATCTCCCCTGCAATTTGCTGACGTCTCTGAGTTGCTCCCCATTCACAGCTGGGTGAATCATGGAGGAAGTAGATTCCCAGATTCACTCTTCAGCTGAGGTAGATTCTGCCACTGACACAATCAAACTGGCCCCCAGGGCCCCTAATGCTCTGACTTTCTCTTTCCCACTGCAGCAAATGTGAGTTTTGATCCAGCCACGGCTCATCCCCGATTCGTCGTGTCCAACAGACGGAAAAGCGTGAGATGGGGAGACACGCGGCAGGATCTGCCCTACAGTCCTAAGAGATTTGATCCTTCTCGCTGCATGCTGGGCTGTGAGGGATTCACCTCGGGGAAACATTGCTGGATGGTGGAAGTGGGGGATGGGGGAAACTGGGCCGTGGGGGTGGCCAGAGAGTCTGTGAGGAGGAAGGGAGAGATCAGATTGGACCCTGAGGGGGGCATCTGGGCTATGGGGCTCTGCAGAGGCCAGTACCGGGTTCTAACCTCCCCTGTGACTCTTCTGACCCTGAGCGGGAGCCCCACGAGGATTCTGGTTTGTCTGGAATATAAAGAGGGATTGGTGACATTTATAGATGTCGATAGCATGACCAGGATATTTTCATTCCCATCAGCTTCTTTTACAGGGGAGAAAATCTTCCCTTTTTTCCGGGTTGGGGATATGCAAACGCACCTCAGGCTACTCCCCTGCATCACAGGGTAACACTAGGCCTCAGGGCTCTGTACTGAGAACGTCCTTGACAGAAGGAGATGACCGGGTTACATGGGCCAAACTCATTGGCCTTGTCCATGCTACAGGGATGTTTGCGACATAGCCAGCTTGCCCCATAACTATGCTAGGATAATCCCATAGTGTAGATGCAGTCGATGCCAACAGAAGGGGCTTTGCCATCAGTGTAGGAACTCCCTCTCCCCAAGCGAAAGATAACTACATTGATGGAAGCCTACTTCCGTTGCCATACCTGCGTCCATGATGGGGGTTAGGTTGGCATAGCTACAGTGTACGGGTGTGTGTTTTTTCCCGCAACCCTTCCCGACGCAGTGTGTCAACCTAACTTTTTAAGTGTGGCCCAGGCCATTGTCTCAGGGGTTGTCTGGCCTGTTTCCCCTCCAACCTCTGCAGGTTCTCAAGGATCGGCTGTCTGCCAGCTCAGAGTATGAGAGAGGGGGAACCTGGGGTGGGGGAGAGAGAAGGAAATGGGGTGTAGAGAGAGAAGCCCAAGAAAGAGGAAGTGGACATGCGGGAGGGAAATGGTGAGTAGAGAAGGGAAACCCAGAGAAGAGAAGATGTGGACTAGAGTGGGGAAGCTTGGGAAGGGGGGTGGGCTTTGAGAACAAAGAGAAAAGAATAAAGGGGCAGGGGTGTGATTACACCGAGTGAATTACACTCACTTGATGATGAGTGGGAAGGTGAAGATCAACATCTCTGTGCACTTGGTGGGATCCTTCGCCTGAGCAGAGTCCTTGAGGGTACTTCTACACTAGAGCGGCACAGCTACAGCAGGGTTGCCAACTTGGTAATATTTAAAAAATGGGTGCTCCAGCTGGAGTGCCAGAACCTCCTCTTCCCCCCAAGGCCCTACCCCTGCCTCGCCTCTTCTCCCCCAAAGCCCAATCCCTGCCCTGCTTCTCCGCTTCCCCCTGTCACTCACTGCTTTTCCCCTCTCAAACCTGAGTCAGCAGGGACTCACCTGCAGACCCAGGGCTGGGAGCTGCAGTCACCTGACACAGGTAGGAGGTGGCCCTGGCTGAGTTGGGGCTGATACGGGTGATGACCCAGCACCTCCCCACTTCCCCTGCCCTCAATAACCAGACTTTGAGAGTCCAGTCAGTAGATGTGATTGGACACTATCAAGTCCACTGTTTGACCAGAAACCGGGCACCTGGCCATCCTAAACTACGGCGCTGCAATTTTGCCACTGAAGGGAGCCCAAGAGTGTAGATGCTTCCAACATCGATGAAGGGGGTTTTGCATTAACATAGTTAATCCACCTCTCCGAGAGCTGGCAGCTAGGGCAACAGAAGA
Source organism: Gopherus flavomarginatus (assembly GCF_025201925.1). Taxonomy (NCBI): domain Eukaryota; kingdom Metazoa; phylum Chordata; order Testudines; family Testudinidae; genus Gopherus; species Gopherus flavomarginatus. Next base: position 6,395,254 of record NC_066628.1, on the reverse strand, counting down.
ATTCTTCCATCGACTTAGCCGCGTCTACGCCAGGGGTGAGATTGACCTAACTACAGCCCTCAGGATACAACATTTTTCACAGCCAAGAGAGTCGTAGTGAGGCCAATCCAAGTTTTAAGTGTAGACCCGGCCTAACTTTACGTACACATCTGGTAAACACAAGAGCCTTAACGTCAGGTTCTGGCCCAGGCCTTGGTTGGCTCCTTCCAGGGAGGACAAGAAGGATGTCATAAAAACAGCTCCCTGCCTTGAATTCTTGTGCAGCACCCCTCTGGAATCCTAGATTCCTAGTGGGGAGTCTAGAACCCGCTCCATCCACACAAGCAGCTATAGCTGAGTCTGCTCTGAGAATGTGAAAGCACTCGCTGAAAGGACTGTTTTTATGAAAGGTTTCAGCTAGTCACTTAGACCTCCATTCATTTTTTTTAAAGGAATGGAGGCCCAGTTTTTCAGGCTGCTCAGCGGTCACAGTTGGGGCCAGATCTTCTAAAGTGCCCAGCATTCAGATGCACTCCGTGTGCTGAGCTTATCTGAAAATCTGCCTGTTTATTTAGGTGCCTCAATGGGAATTTAGATAATCTGACACCACCACCACCACCACCACCACCAGTGTAGGGTTGCCACCCATTCGGGTTTTACCCAGACAGTCAAGTTTTTGGCTTCTGCGTCTGGGTGCCATTTAGGAAAGTCAGATCGAAAAGGGGACCTGGCAACATTATGGCACCAGAACCAAAAGCCAGTTTACCATGGGGTGAGGGTTGCCTTCTACCTGCAGGCAGGTTCCTTGAGACAACCCAGCAAGGGAGAGGGGCAAGTGACAGGGGCAGAGCTTTGGGGGTGAGAGGCAGAGAAGGAGTGGAGCCTTTGGGGGAAGAGGTGGGGTAGGGGTGTGGCCTCAGGGGTCCAGTTATCACCAATTAGATAGATGGCAACCCTACCCCAGTTGTGGGTGCTGAGCCCCCCAAAAACTCCATCCATAGCTTCTTGATTCTCTGACCCTGGAGGACTTCATCTGAATCCCTCCTGCGAGCAAAAACTACAACGTGGTGTGAGAGCACCAGGGGCAGAATCCTGCTCCCAATTAGAAAGAATCATTGTAATAAAGTTACACATCCTCCCCTAATCAGGCTGCACACAAGGGGGGATTATTTTTCATTTCTAAGGGAATTTAGTCTCTTGCAGTAAGAAATAGAAGTTATTATAATGGCAGAAACTAAAGAAAGGAAACCCTGCTTTGAGCCTCTTATGCATTGCTTTCAGCATGGACCAAGGAAAGAAATTTGGGAACATGAATTAAATGAGGAATATCTGTAGGGAAAATTTCATAGATATGCACAGAATGAAAAACGTGGCCAATATCTGTTGCATCCCAAGCGTTTCCCATTAGGAGAATTGGGTTTAAAGCGTTGTCATATGGGTTCTGTCTGTAATTCCCATTTCTTGGTTGGTTGGTTTGTTTTTTGGTATCTGGCAGTAAATTTCACTCTTTGCAATCAATTTTGTTTCCTACTCTTCATATGATTTTTTGTGAATCATTTCCACGTACCACACGTGTAACATAGGAATTCCTTTTTCCGTATGGGGTCCATAACTTAAAATGTGGTGATTATTTTGGATTAATTCACTGGTTTAAATATAAGGCCCATGTTTTTCATTTGTCCAGACATAAAAGTTGTATGGCTTTAACTATACCAGAATAGTAAAAGGACAGGGAGCACCATTAGGCAAGCGTGGATGGAATTATACCAGTATAAATTGCTTATAGAGTAGAACCTCAGCGTTACAAACACCTTGGGGACGGAGGTTGTTTGTAACTCTGAAATGTTCGTAACTTTGAACAAAACGTTATGGTGGTTCTTCCAAAAGTTTACAACTGAACATTGACTTAATACAGCTTTGAAACTTTACTCTGCAGAAGAAAAATGCTGGTTTTAGCCATCTTAATTTAAATGAAACAAGCAGAGAAAGAGTTTCCTTACCTTGTCAATTTTTTTTTTTAATTCTCCCTTTTTTTTTTAGTAGTTTACATTTAACATAGCACTGTCCTTTTTCTATTTTGGTCTCTGCTGCTCCCTGATTGCGTACGTCTGGTTCCAAATGAGGTGTGTGGTTGACCAGTCAGTTCATAACTCTGGTGTTCATAACGCTGAGGTTTTACTGTATGAATATTTCATAGTTCAGCATGGAAGGGGTAATAAGCTGTTCCCACACAATGGTACAGCTGCTTTCACCCTAGGGGGTGTACTGGAATAACACTATCAGTAAAAAACAAAAATTTCAAAAATAAGATCACCCTCCTAACTGACAGTAATACTGACACAAAATGTGTGTGTAGCGCAGGACTGTGAGGCACACTTGTCGATCAGTGAAAAAGGTTAGACAATATTAGGCAATACAGTCTAACTCTAAAGATAGTTAAGCAATGGGACAGATTCCTTAGCGTGGTTGTGGAATCCCCATCACTGGAGGTGTTTAAGAACAGGTTGGACAAACACCTGTCAGGGATGGTGTACGCCTATTTGGTCCTGCCTCTGAGCAGGGGGCTGAACTTGATGACTTCTGGAGGCCCCTTCCACCCCAGAGTCCTATGATTTTATGAAATACTGGTGCAGATGGGCAGAATGGAATAATTCAAGGAGCTATTTAGCCAAGACCCCATGGTTCAGACCCGATCTAGGAGAGAAAGCACCAGGACACCTTTAATGACAAAGTGGGACCGGTGAGTTGGTTATCTCTAAAGTGCAAGTCAGCACCTGATGCAGCACAGCATTGTGCTGGGGCATTGGGAGGGGACCGCAAGGGGCACGCAGCCCCAACTGAGCCCCCAACCCTGGTCACTGCAGCACAGCACCCCCTAGCATCACACTGGGGCAGTGGGGTAAGCTCTGATGGGAAAGAACCCCCCATCCCATTCCCTGTAGCAACTGCAGCCTTCTTGATGTCGCCTTTTGAAATTCTGCCCGGACCCGCTTAGCTTACAAGAGCCACTCCAGGCAAGATCCTGGTTCTGAGAACATGGGGTTGGGTCATGATCATTATTAGCACATTTGGCCATGTTTATTCCTCATGGGAGGTATTTGAAATTGCCCTCAAGCCCCTGAGTTGCTTCTCACAGTCACTTGCCACTAGGGGTTTTGTTCTTTCTAGTTGCCCCCTGCCTCCCCTATTGGTCACAAGTTGATCACTGTTGACCTGAGCTGGGTGAGTCACAGCAGGGTGTGTTACAGCAAATGGTTTAGCCTAGGTATCTGGTGTGGCAGGGGAGGGGCAGCAGAGGGAACCAGCAAAGCTGTGGAGAAGGGGGCAGTGAGAAGCCCAGGGCTGGGATTAGTGAGGGCCTGTGCGTCAGGATTGAGGGGGATCAGCAGAGGGAGCTGAGAACTCAGCTAGCAGGGAGCTGCTGCCGGTCAGGAGCTGTGGGGTGTAGATGGTGCTGAGAACTAGGCTAGTAGGGTCTGCAGGTCAGGATTGAGGGACATCAGCGGAGTAGGGGGAGCTGAGGGCTGGGATAGCTGGGGGTTAATAGTGAGCAGATCTCTGGTGAATTTTTTCTCGGAGCTGATTTCATTTATCCCCATCCTGTTTGTTCTCCTGTTGATGCAAACAAGCCACAAACAATGGAGGACCGGCATTGAGCCCCCATGACTCATTTGCAGTGTCTCACTGACTTGAGCACACCTGCTGCCAAAGTCTGGCTGCTGGAGATGGTGCTGGGGCTACACACCTATATAACCTTTAGCCCAGAGTTTAAAACCACTCCTCCAGGATGTGGGAGACCCAGAATCAATTCCCCCCTCTGCCACAGTGGGAGAAAGAATTTGAACCTATCCCGCAGGGAAGGGTGCTAACTCTTGGGATAGTCTGGTGTCTCCTCTTGAAGCTGTTCCACTAGGTAGAAACACTCAAAACAGTTCTTAAGCACAGTGGAGATGGGAGACCCAGGATCCGATTCCTTCCACGCCCCTTGCACTAATCAGTATTTAAATATTTACACACAGCATTTTCTCATTTATGAGGACTGGCTGCCCTCATGTGTCCGTTTCGGAGTACTACATGCCCACGAAAAGGAAAGTCGTGGTACGATGAGTTAACGGGTTACTGGGATTTACTTGTGTTAATTCAAACCGCCTTGGCAGGATCTTGCAATCACTTTGCTTTACGTTGAAATGACCCCAGGAGGCACAAACTAGTGGGGAATGACCTCCAGGGTGGCCATGTTTGCTGCGAAGGGATCTTACTTTACCAATTTCCACTCTATAGGATGGAAATTAATGGCAGGAGTGTGGGAACGGGAGGTGGATGTTTAGGGTTATAGTTCCGGCTTTATAGCCTTGAGCAAATCTATTATCCTGTCTCTTAATCCGTGCAGTTGACTTAACAGCACTTGCTTTTGTAACCTTTGATCAGCGTTTATAAACTTGAGATCCTCAACTGAAGGGCTTCAGAATAGGCAAGATATCAATGAGACATTATCACCCTATTAGAGTAGGAGGTGTGTGAGGGGGTGATATGCGCATTATGCGGCTGAAACAAACTTTTGGCATCACAACACCGACACGCGACACTCCAGCAGCAGCATTGCGAACGGTCCCGTAGGGGATTCTGTAATGGCACATCAGTACTACTGGAATCATAGATTGGGGAAACCCCCTACAGGAACGCACCACTATATGTCAGATCAAATCTGCAATCAGCAGAGCACGTAGTTGATTGCTAATTTACACACGGCACATGAAACATGTAAAGGGATTAAGGGCACTTCCAGCACCATTTTAGGAATATTTACTACAGAATTGTGCGTCTACGCACTTGCTCATTCTGTGAAATATTTACTCAAAGCACAAACTAACCCCTCTAACCGCCACATCAGATTATTGAGGGGAAGGCGAGACAGAAAGGCGGTGGGTGAGGGCTGGAGGAAGAGTAGGCAGACTTCACTCTGATCGCTGTGGCAATGTTTTAGAAAACTGACCAATCCCCCAATCTCCCTACAAAGAAAAACTGCTTAATTTTCACTGTTCTTGCATTAAAAAAAAAGCTTCGAAAGTCATTTAACAAAAAAATACGTAAGACACGGGACATTGCCGCACATTAAAAATGAAAATTACTCCCCTTGAGTTTTACATAACGGAACCTATTAGCTACTTAATAACAAGGACAAAATTTGTTTAAACCGATTTGAAGTCGTTTCGTGCTCAGGTGCTGCGGTCACCTAAATCCGCATTAACCGCCTTCAGGGTCTTGCCCCGCGCAGGCATCGCACGAGGTGAACATCGCTAGATGCGACAGTGACTCTCTTCGCATGCAGAGCACATAACTTCCAGTCCTCGCACAACTGCACCAGATAAGCTTCCGTGGCCTCCTGCAGGGCTAGATAGGTAGGAAGCTGGACACGCAGGCGGCTCCCCCCCGAGCTCTGAATGACCATCTTGCTCAGGCGCTGAAAAGACCGTTTAGGAAGCAACATCTCGGTAGATTTCGGAAACCCTCGGCTCTGCCATAGCACGTCGGTATGAAAGTGATCATGGTGGGGTTTCATCATCTTCTCTGGTGCATAGGAAGAGGCGCTTGTTCGACCCTTTTTCCGGAATTGCTTACGCCATTGAGCTCTTCGTAGGGATAACTTCACTACCTGCTTTGCTCTAGTCATAGAGAAAGTACGCAAAAAAGACCCACACCACCGTTTCTTCAGTCACCTTCCTTCACCGTATAAAGGAAAGTAAAATTAACAGACTACTTGCTGCTTCTCAGGGGATCCTTATATAGGCATGAGTGAGCGCTGATTGGCTCACAAGGAAAGGCAGGCACTGATAGGACGACAAGTAGTCCAAGACTCTGGTTGGAGGAAAAACAAGCCTTTTTTTAAAGCGACATCTGCAAATGCAGCCATGGCAGGAAACAGGCAAGGGAGCTTGCTCCTGTTCCAGCCCTGATGACCCTTTTCCTCTCCCCTCAAAAGAAACTATTAGAAAAAATGAACACATCTCATTCTGATCTGAGAATCGGTGACAGGAATATTGTAAATCTTTTGTGTGTGTGTCCCATTATGTTAGAGAAAAAAATAAGCGTTAAAGGGAAAATATACCGTAGAAACAGGCTCCAAGTCTACTGAAACAGAATTATTATAAACTGGCCAGAAATTAGACTTAAATAACGTGCAAGGACAGATTTTGCATCAGTTTCTCCTTTCTTTTCTCCACTTCCTAGACTTTTCCTCCTTCGAGTGCAATACTAACACTGTAACTGAAGCCTCAAGAGTTTGATCCTTCTCCCATGTGAGTCAAGGGTGAAGCTCTAATTAACTTGTGTGGAACAGGATCCAGGCCTAACACTACTCCAGGAAGAAGGAAAACAAACTCCACTTCGCTACTGCAGAATCCTATTTTCAAATACCTGACCTGCCTTTAAAAAATATTCTGAAGTATTTAGAATCTGGGGAAGCTGGGCCAGAAGGGGAATTATGTCCCTTTGATTCCTGGAGCCATTATAGCCATCTGTCAAATGCCATAGATAAACCTCTTCTCTCAATTTGGCACTAATTATTTCCTTCAAACTAGTTTAGAAGGGATGCGTAAGGGTCGAGTTCATGGGGTTGTTATTAAACTGTAACGGATAAGACACAATACACAGGAAAATCAGCTTCTGAAGTAAGCATGGACGCTCAAACTGCTCTTCCACCAATAGAAACAACTAACAACCCCAGTCTGAAACAGACCCTTCCAATCCAATCCTAATCCCGTAGAAAAATAATGTGAAGACCTCTGCCCTGATTGGTCAAGAATGAGAGCCAATAGGAAGCGATATATAGGAAGAGAGGAGTGTTATTCCCTCTGGATTTGCAAGTGTTTGGGTGTGTTTCTGAGGTTTCTTTAAACAGCGAGTTAGATGACAACAAAACCCGAGAAAGGGACTATTTGCTTTGCTCTTTTATTCTGCCGCACATCCCCAGCCTGTCCCAGTGAAATCCAGAGGCGACAGCTGCGGGAATGTGGGTTAAATTTAGCCATAAACCCGAATTCTCTCCTGAGCGAGGAGCCAAATGGGCGACTACAGCCCCGTTTTGTGACCTATCCTGGACAGCAACTCATAAATACCTGGGACAATGCCAGCGGGGGAATCAGCTTCGTGTCCTGGAACGGGGAGGGCGAAATGATGGTGCAAATCGGGGCTGGTGCTTTTTTGCCGGCAACTTGAGTGGGGCGGAAGAAACACAGGCTGGGGAGAGGCGCTGGGGCGGGAATAAAGCAGGGGATTGATTCGGTTGCGTCGGGCTCTGCTCTCTATCTGGCCTCGAGCGGCGGCCGCTGGGCTCAGTGTCAGGGCGGCGGCCCCACGTGCGGGTCTCGGTGCCAGCAGCTGGGATTGGTTCGCAGGGACATGCCCGGTTTGCTCCCTCTCCCCGCGGCTTTTGCAGCTTCCCGCGCGCCTCGGGAGAATCCCCGGCGCAAGAGAAGGAGGAAACCGACTCTCAGCCAGGTCATTCTCTGGGCTGCTGATGTCCCCGCCGCCGGCAGAGGCCTCTCTCTCGCCGCCATCAAGAAGACGCTGGAGGGCAAGGGATACGACGTGCGGAAGAACAAGGGCCGCATCAAGGCCGTGCTCCGTTCTCTCCTGAGACAAGGGGCTCTGCGTCGGGTCAGCGGCAGCGGTGCCTCGGGCTCTTTCAGGCTCCAGCAGGGAGGCGACGCAGTGAAAGCGGAAAAGTGGGAAACAGCCGCGGGCAAGAGGCGCCAGAGCTCGGCGAAGACAGGAACAGCTGCTCCAGGGCCAAATGACCCTGGCGGGGAAATCAAAGCGGCTGCTGTACGGCCCAAGAGGGCCAGCAGGAGCTCGGGCAAAATCAGGGGGACGGTGGCAACGCGCAGGAAGCAAATTTTAGAAGATATTATTAAGGGCGCCTTTCTTCTGGAGTGAGGACCTAGGCCAGGAGCGAGAAACAAAACCCCAACGGTTCTTTTCAGAACCATCCCCCAGGGTTCATCAAAAGAGCGAATTCTGTGTGCCAATGCTTGGGTGCCGTGTGTCTTAAGGAAGGGTTGAAGTGATAACTCCCAATAATTAGGGAAACTTACTTGCGTTACATTCTCACGTACTAGCAGCGATGAGCAACGTAGTTTATAATACGCAGTTTGGGAAAGCCGATAGCGCGATAAAGCCCGGGGACTTTCAAGATTACCCTAATGCTGGTGTTAAAACAGGTTTTTAGTGCCGGTAAACTGCAATGCTTTGAAACACGAGTTCCTGCAGCCCCTACTTGCCTTTTTCGCATTCACCGCTGGGTTCTAATCTCACACACAGGATTTTGGCTCCACACACATGCAATGAAATCAAACGAAACGGGACTTCTGTGCTAAAGCTCATCTGGAGACCGTTATGGGGTAGCTCTTAAAAGAGCCTCCCGACACTTTCCTTAGGGTGAATCTATACTTGTCTGAGGACTTTCCCTAGATGCTTCCCACTGAATAAGGGCTGCAGAAGTGGTTCCTGATTTTACAAGGTCTTTTAGCTGCTTCCTGGCTTTGTTTCTTCGCTGCTTTGTTCTTCTGCTGCTTCTCGAGCACTTTGGCCTTCAAAGGTCCTTTTCTGGGCCACATGCTTCCCTTCCCCACCCTGCTTTAGTATGATAAGGACTCTGATTTTAACAGGAATGGAGGAGGGACATTGTGTAAAATAATCCACTTACGCCTTCTCCTTCCTCCAGTAGTCTACAGCAGTGGTGTTCAACCAGAGGTATACAGAGGTCTTCCAGGGGTGCCTCAACTCATCTAGATATTTGCCTAGTTTTATAACCGGCTGCATAAAAAGCACCAGCGAAGTCAGAAAAACCTAAAATTTCACACAGACATTCACTTGTTTATACTGCTCTATAGACTGTACACTGAAATGCAGGTACAATATTTATATTCCCATTGGTTTATTTTATAATTATATGGTAAAAAGGAGAAAGTCAGAACTTTTTCTGTACCAGTAGTTATAACACTTTTGTATTTTCATGTCTGATTTTGTAAGCAAGTAGTTTTTAAGTGAGGTTGAACTTGGGGGTACACAAGGTAAATTAGACTCCTGAAAAGGAGACAATAGTCTGGAAAGGTTGAGAGTCACTGGTGGATAGTATGGATACCTCATAAATGGATAAAGGGTTAAATTAAAGGATTATTTTAACAAATATTGAGTTGTATTGCAGTATCAAACAAACCCCATTCAGGAATGAAGTCCCAATGTGCTAGGTGCTGTACGAATACACCTTCTTTACTTCTAGGAGTTCACTATCTAAGCAATAGCTTCTTAATAATGGGAGCAGTCCAGTTCTCCGCGTTTTCTGTTTTTATTTTCCAAACATTCTGCTGTGTTTGATTGGTTTCCCAAGAAGCCAATGAAAAGCCGAATGTTGGAATCCATAATTTGCATATCGCCGTTGCAAAGGGGGATTGTTTCGTGTTGGTTTGAACGAGATAGGGGGCAGAGGTAGCCAAGGGGTGCCGGGGGGGGTGGAGGAGCAGGCTATCTAGGTTTTCACTCAGGTCCGACTATAGGCAATATAAGGAGGAAACGTAATTTCTCACGTATCCAGAAAGAAAAGGAGTTCGGTAAAAGGGTGAGAGTGGTAAGGGGAAGGGGTCCCCAAGAAGGCGTTGAAGAGGCTTGATGCTGATTCGAAGTGAAAATATGATGACTAAAAGTAGAGCTGAGAAGGCTATTTATTAGCGTGAGGTTTTGAAGTAGAATCATCCTAACACTAGTATTTATTTTAGAGTTATGGGCTTCAGGAATTTTTCTGTGATTAATCTATTTGAGCGCATCCTCGTAGAAGTATTGTGCTTTGTTGTGTACAACAAGCTTTTAATATTTGCTCTAGGGAGATTCAGCTAGTTCTGTCCTTATTACTGCCTGGAGACTTGGCAAAGCATGGTGTCTGAGGGTACCAAGGTTACTAAATATACCAGTTTTAGGTAAAGTTTCTTATTTAACTAGATTAGAGATTACTTTTAAGTGATCACAACTCAAAGGCTTCCTTAAGAGCTGCTTATCTAGCTTCAAAAGAATTCCTATGCAGACTTGCACAGAAAGACACTTATGATAATTAGTGGCTTTAAAAGCAGGAACAACTTGAATTACATTTTTGTAAAATAATTCTGTATTTTCTTGTGAAGGTTTCAAGGTGAGGCTGTGCAGCTTTGTTTATTTATCCTCTCAGAAGTGAGGATAGAAGAAGGTGATGGGTAACTGAAATTTTCCATGTTTGGCTTTTCACAAGCAGTCAACTTTGCTATAACTTGTATTAAGCAGTCTTTTTTCTACTACTGTCTTGTTTAGGAACAGTCAGATGGTGATGTGGGTGTACTCAATGCAGGACACTCTGCTCTTTCAGGCTTGTAGCTGACTATAAATGTTAAACTCAGTAGGCATGTCTCTGCTTCTCAGATGAGAACAATTTGTTTTAAATCTCGAATTAAAAGAAAAAAAGCCTTCCAGTGCTAGCATTTGAGAAATCCTTGAAATAGCATCAGTGAGAGGTATACCTGCAGCACAAAGAAGTTCATTTAATTTTGTGTTGGTTCAACTCACTTTAACAAAAACCCAAGAAATACACCCGATCTTTCTGGACCAAAGATGGGAATCAAAATCCACTATTTCGACTGGATAAAATAGATCCTCTTATTTCCCCTATCAAAATAGAAGGGGGGATACCAGCCCAGCAGAGTATAAAAGGGCTCTGCTCTGCTTCTTTGTGCTTATGTGAGGATTGCTGCTGTCAGTAGCTGTGCCTTATGCCCAAAAAGGGGGAAGCAGGAGTGTCTGTGCTTTGGGTTCATGTGTGCAGAAGATGGAGCTGGGTGAGATCTTAGATCAGGCTAGCAAGGGGGAAGAGGTCCCTAAAGCACCACCTGTGAATCCCTATCAGCAAAGGAGATGATCTTAGGAAGCAGGGGTGCTGGAGGGTTATGGGTCTGAGCAGCTTTGCTACAGAGTGCAGTACGCCCTCCCCCTTGCACTGGCACAGTTACTCCTGTACTGGGTTCTACCATCTGAACCTTTATTTATATAAGACTAAATGATGCTTTGCCTCCCCTCCCAAATAAATAGCCACAAAACAGTCAAAAATTCTATGCCAACACAAAGTTTAGTAGGTAATAAATTGGTAGGGAAATGCCTTCATCTGCTTCCATTTAGCGAAGAGTACATTTAAGAGTAGAATGAAAAAGGGAAGCTTAGTTCTACAAAGAGGGAAAATATAGCAAGAGAAAGGATGGTTCTGTAGTCAAGGGAGTGCATCTAGGTTGAGGGCTTAGCCCTGCTCCAGATTCCCCTCTATGTATATTAGAGAAATCACTTGATTGCTCGGAGGGATGGGATGCACCGATGTTCAGGGCATTAGTCTAGGGAGACCTGGGGTCAGTTCTCTGCTCTGTCCTATGTCTGACCTTGGGCAGGTGATGACTGGAGGCTTGTCTGGGTGGTGAAATGGACTGACAGGACCACAGAGGTATAATTGCTTTGAGACTCAAAATAAAATCACTTTTATTCAGGAACAAAGCATCCACGTGGGAATAGTTCTGCCAGTCAATGTCCCTGTGTTGTCAAGTATAGCTCTGCCTCAGTTCCACATATGTAAAATGTAGTATTGGGGGTGAGGGGGGGGGCACATAAGGACCACAGACAGAAGTTAAAGGGCAGGTCCCCAACTGGTGTAAATCAGTGTAGCTCCATTGCAATGAGATTCATAGATTCATAGACTCTAGGACTGGAAGGGACCTTGAGAGGTCACAGAGTCCAGTCCCCTGCCCTCATGGCAGAACCAAATACTGTCTAGACCATCCCTGATAGACATTTATCTAAGCTACTCTTAAATATCTCCAGAGATGGAGATTCCATAACCTCCCTAGGCAGTTTATTCCAGTGTTTAACTACCCTGACAGTTAGGAACTTTTTCCTAATGTCCAACCTAAATCTCCCTTGCTGCAGTTTAAGCCCATTGCTTCTTGTTCTATCATTAGAGGCTAAGGTGAACAAGTTTTCTCCCTCCTCCTGATGACACCCTTTTAGATACCTGAAAACTGCTATCATGTCCCCTCTCAGTCTTCTCTTTTCCAAACTTAATAAACCCAATTCTTTCAGCCTTCCTTCATAGGTCATGTTCTCAAGACCTCGAGATACTGGGAGTCCAGATAAGTATCTAAGATAGATAGAAGATGGTGCCCCAACTAACAAATGGCCTTTTCCCCACTCTTTATCTTGTTGATTGCAAACTCTTCAAGACATAGACCAGGGGTTCTCAAACTGGGAGTTAGGACCCCTCAGCGGGTTGTGAGGTTATTACATGGGGTGGGGTCACAAGCTGTCAGCCTTCACCCCAAACCCCGCTTTGCCTCCAGCATTTATAGTGGTGTTAAATATATTTAAGTGTTTTTAATTTATAAGGGGGTGTTGCACTCAGAGGTTTGCTGTGTGAAAGGGGTCATCAGTACAAAAGTTTGAGAACCACTGGCATAGACTGGTTTCAGAATAGCAGCCGTGTTGGTCTGTATCTGCAAAAAGAACAGGAGTACGTGTGGCACCTTAGAGACTAACAAATTTATTTCAGCATAAGCTTTCGTGGGCTACAATCCACTTCATTGGATGCATAGAATGGAACACACAGACAGAAGATATTTATACATACAGAGAACATGAAAAGGTGGAAGTAGCCATACCAACTGTAAGAGGCCAATCAATTGAGATGAGCTATCGTCAGCAGGAGAAAAAAAACCTTTGAAGTGATAATCGAGATGACCCATAGAAGGTGTGAGGAGAACTTAACATAGGGAAATAGATTCAATTAGTGTAATGACCCCCATTCCCAGTCTCTGTTTAAACCTAAGTTAATTGTATCTATTTTGCATATCATTTCGAGTTCAGCAGTCTCTCTTTGGAGTGAGTCTGTTTTTGATTTTTTTTGTTGCAAAATTGCAACCTTCAAGTCTGTCACTGAGTGGTTAGAGAGGTTGAAGTGTTCTCCCACTGGTTTTTGAATGTTATGATTCCTGATGTCAGATTTGTGTCCATTTATTCTTTTGCGTAGAGACTGTCCGGTTTGGCCAATGTACATGGCAGAGGGGCATTGCTGGCACATGATGGCATATATCACATTGGTAGATGTGCAGGTGAACAAGCCCTCATAGTGTGGCTGATGTGGTTAGGTCCTATGTTGGTGTCCCCTGAATAGATATATGGACAGAGTTGGCATCGGGCTTTGTTGCAAGGATAGGTTCCTGGGTTAGTGTTTATGCTGTATGGTGTGTGGTTGCTGGTGAGTATTTGCTTCAGGTTGGGGGGCTGTGAGTAAGTGAGGACTGGCCTGTCTCCCAAGAGCTGTGAGAGTGAGGGATCATCTAGTGTAGACTGTTTCATACTCTGTGCCATAGGCGCCAACTTTCCCTGGTGCTGGTGGGTACTTGCGCCCCCCTGGCCCTGCCCTGACTCCACCCTTTCCCTGCCCCTGCCCTGCCCCCATTTCAACCCCTTCCCTAAAGTCTCTGCCCCATTGGACCCCTTCCCCAAATCCCGGCCCTGCTTCTTCCCTGAGCGTGCCACGTTCCCCCTCCCTCCCAGCTCTTGCTGCGTGAATCAGCTATTTTGGGGCACAAGCGCTGGGAGACAGGGGGAAAAAGCGGGCACCCAGCGCCCTCAGGGGAGGATGAGGAGGTGGAGATCAGCTGGGGCAGGGAGCTGCCGGTGGGTGCTGAGCACCAATTTTTCACCATGGGTGCTCCAGCCCCGGAGCACCCATGGAGTCGGTGCCTATAGTCTGTACAATGGATCCCTGATCTCAGCTGGGGCAGGGACTGTCTCTCCCTGTGTGTCTGTGCAGCACCCGGCACAACGGGGCCCTGATCTCAGCTGGGGCAGGGACTATCTCTCCCTGTGTGTCTGTGCAGCGCCTGGCACAACAGGGCCCTGATCTCAGCTGGGACCTGTAGGTGCTGAAATACTATGGACATGTAGATATTCATCTTTAAATCTCCTCCTGTGATCTGTGTGCCAGGGCTCCTCCAAACGTCTCTCATAGTGTGACACACATCCTAACTGATTGTTTACTTCGCCAGCTTTTTATTTATCATTCTGAGGACCATCTTCTCCCCCGCTGGCAACAAAACCATCCCTGAGGCAGCCACACTGATTGCTTCTATGGAAAAGCCGTATTACTAATGTATGTAGGACCAAGGCCAATCTGGGATGGTTTGTCCTGTGTCTCAGGGGCACAGTTTGATCTGGGAGCCTGTACTCAGCAGCTCAAAGAAAGGGCGGATTTTCTCCCCAACAAAAGGGGCTGGTGGGAAAGTGAAGATCGGGGCCTCGTTGCCAGCATCATAAAACGCCACCAACCCCCCTTCATAGTCCACATAAATCCGGATCCTCCTAGGGACCCCATGTAGGTGCAAAGGAGTTTCAGGGCAGGTGAGCGCCCAATGCTGTTCCCAGTATTTCCACACGGCCCAGAGCCTCTGCTCCGGTGTAAACGTGCTCGCTCCTTTCCTCTTAACAGGCTCCAGGGCTACTCCCACGACCCAGACTGCCCCTTCTCCAACTTCCACCTCCCAGGAATGCCTCCCAGAGGCAAAGCCCTCAGAAGCCAGCACACAGGGAGCAGGGTCAAATCTCTCAGGATGGTTGGGCAGATCCTGCTGGGCGACTCCCCAGTGCACACTCTTGCCATCTGCGGACACGGCGAGCCAGGGATTTGCCGTGTCTGGATCCAGAGACACTTCAGCTGCATAGAGAGAGAATTAAAAAAATCAGTGTTGGAGGCAGAGCTCAGCTGTGGGGCAAAGTTTGCTTCAACATACAGCACAGCAAGGGCTGTCTCATGCCTTAGGTTCTGCTGCCTTCTTGTGGCCACTCGCGGTAACTTGTTACAGCCCCTCTCCGAGCCTATTTTTCATTTTCCCCCTCACCCATTTTTTGTGCTCTGATCAACTTCTGTCCTTCAAATCACAGATAAAATTTCCTTTCCCGTTTGATCTGATTGTTAAACAGTGACTGAGTCAGTCCTAAGGTAGGCCCTGCCTATCTGGAAGCATCACCAAACCCAAACATTCAGACATTATGAATCATCCCAACCCCAATCAGTGGGATTTTTTTTAAATAATCATTGGGGGTTCTTGCTATCTTCCTCCTTCTTTCTGAGCCTTTAAGATGCCTAGTGGTCATATTTTCGGGAGTGGATGGGAGAGGAGTTTCTCTGCAGCCACAAGGGCTAGAACTTTTTTTAAAAATAGTAAATGAAAATGAGATTTTTCCCATAATCACTTGAGTCCCAGAGCTCGACCTTAAAAATACACCAACCTCATGAGACTTGAGATTAAAATCACAGGAGCTGACAATAATGTAGTAGCTAGTAATAACCCCCTGCAGTGGGCATTGCATAGAATCACAGAACAGTAGGACTGGAAAGGACCTCAACAGGTCTTCTACTCCAGTCCCCTGCACTCAAGGCAGGACCAAACATTATCTAGAGTCGACCATCCCTGACAGGTGTCTGTCCAACCTGCTCTTAAAAATCTCCAATGACAGAGGTTCCTAGAGGCTCTGGCAGTGCGAGGTCCTTTTTGTAGCCCTGACTCTAGCAATAAGTTTGATTCCTGCTGCTTCTGATGTCCCTTAACAAACGTGTTCTCCTCACATCAGGAAAACAATCCCATCAATAATGCTAGTGTCCCAAAGACCCCTTAGAAATTTACCTCTGTCCGGTTTTGGTTCAGGCAACAGATTCACTAAAGGAAGAAGAGCACAGAGAGATCAGATTTTGCGGATGACTATCATGGACTTAGTCACAAGAGGGGAACGAGGGGCTGGACAGAGGAAGAGACAGCACAGAAAACCTACCGACAAATCTTTTTAGTGACTTGAAATTTTATATGGGCTAGTTAAGAAACCGCATATAGCCAGTGATTTTAGTTTATTGTTCATTTATTGTGTGATGGTATAACTAGCATATTATATATAATCGTTGCATGTTGGAATTTAAATTGTAGGATTATAGACTTATAAAATAGATAGATTAGTAGTTAGAAGGGATAATTTTGTCTTATCTAAGTACAAAGGGTTGAAACACAGGGCCTACGGGCTGAGGCTTGTAAGATTTTAGGTTAACCATACTAGGCCGTAGAATTAAGAAATGCTGATATAAGTAAGTGACCAAAGAATAACCTGATGCCCTAAGATTATGGGAAAAGATGTATCAATGAGCGATGTTGCAAAAAATTAACAGTAAAAATAACTTTTTGCTTACAAGATACTTGGTAGTCACCGATTTCTAACCCCAGAGTGCACTGTGTGCAGAAATGCTAATGAGGTATAGAAAGAATCACATTATAAAAAAGAGAGTGCCTGCATTAGGAAAATTCAGAGCTCCCTCTGGGCAATCCATCAGGAACCATCCCTCTATTGATGATCAATCCATGAGAGACCCATCAGACCCTAACACTATCTAGGAGGATGTGAGTATAACTATGTTTGTAACTTGTGCATAGGTCTGTATGGAATTTCTATTTGCCTGTGTACTCATAACTTTAATGGTCGCTTTAATAAAACGTGTAAATCAGACTAGACCTTGTACTTGTGAATGTCTGTGCGGTCACTGCCCTTGGTCATTACGTGTTCCTAGAAACTCTAAAACTGAAGCAAGTAGCAGAGGTGACTTTGACTCTGTTAAGCTTGACACTGTAGCCGCCAGAGCCGAACCTACAGCGGTGTAATCCCACATTATGAAATTCATTTTAAATAAAATAAAAGGCTACAGAAATTTAGGGTGATTTGGCTCTTTCACACTCAGTAAGAAAGAGACCTTGGGGCTGATTTGCCCCCGGTGTTAATCAAAATTAACCCCACTGGAGTCATTAGAATTAGGATGATATGAAACCAGCCTCAGTGAAATCCAAATCAGACCAGCCCCTGTGTAAACACTCTCACGCCTCCTGAACTTCTCCATCTCTCCATTACCTTTCAGCTTCCTCAGCGCATCCTGGAGGAAAGCGAAATTTTGAGAAAACAACCAGAGTCTCCATTTTGGTTCAGGAGAAGCAGGTGCTGGAGCCTGGAATGTGCCTATCTCACATCTACAGAGAGAGAGAGACCTGGGGTGTTACCAGCTGATGGCCCAGCCCAGGCACCAGGGAGAACAGCTGTGACTGGAGCTGAGTTCTCAGAGTCACCTGACCCTAAGGTCTGGGCCAGTCTGGACTCTGGAGAAATGGCGGCAACCCCAAGACGTTGGGGATGGAGGGAACATGTCCCTCCCCTGGTGTCTGAGCCCCTTCCCAGCATTGGGAAGCACAAGGGGGAGTGAGAAGGAGCCACCTACCTGCTCAAAGTGCTTCTGACATCCTAGAGGAGAGAGAGAGAGAGAAACAGGGGCTCAGTGCCACATGCTGGGTACCCACCCACCTTGCTCTGGAGGGGACTCGCTCTGCATCACAATCAGTCTTGATGCCCAGTTCTCTGCATTCTGGATCCATGCTCCCTGAAGGCAGCTCCCTGAAGGACTTCATCTCTCAGCTTCCATCAGTGGCTCTCTGATGGAGACCAGAGTTTGGGGTTTGGCCTTCGAGGGAATTTTCTTCCACTCCATTCAGGACAAAGGAAGATTTTTCTGCCCTCAAAGAACCAAATTATTTCCCTTTTGCAGAGCGCTGTTGGGACCAGTGACGCCCGAGGCCCTGCAACGGTGGCTTCGGGAGCCCTCCGTTCCTTGCCCGGGGCCTGGGGTGTCTCTCTCACAGTCTTACCTGCATGAATTCACTCGCAGGCTGCTCGCACTTCTCCTCCATCTGCCTGATCAGGGTGTTGAGACGGGAAACCTCCTCGGTGAGTCGGCAAACGTTTTCATCCTTTCTGGCGGTGACCTCTTTCTCCAGCTCGTCCAGCCAGGCCAGCAAGAGGCGCTCTTGTTCTTGCAGAAACGTGTGCAGTTTCTCAAATTGATACTCCATCGTCTCCCGGTCAATTTCTATTTGTCTCTGTGATGGACAGGGAAAGGCCAGGAACAGAGAGAGAGAGAGTCATGCAAACTGTCCATTGTCTGAAGTGTTCTCCAGGGTAATTGTAAAAGTAACTTGCAAGGAAGAAAAATGGGATTTAAGTTACTCTTTGTCTCAGATTGGACCTCTGAAAAACTGAGAGAACCAGTCACTGTTTAATGACCATGATTTAACTATTTAACGAAACCCTTTGCCCTCATTCTCCATTTCCTGGAGCAGTCTTCATTCTTTTAAAGCAAAAGATGATCTTTGCTTTACGAAGAGGAAATATTTAATGTCTCTAGACAACACGTCCTTATTGCTTCAGTGTCACAAGTTATTTATAAGTTGCCATCACTGTAGTATTTGAAGAACACAGTCTTTACTGTATTTATTTTCACAACACTCCTGTAAGGATAGAACCCAGGAGTCCTGACTCCCAGCTCGCATGCTCTCTAGCCACAAGACACTGCTCCCCTCCGCAGCTAAAAATGAACCCAGGCGTCCTGACTTCCAGCTTCCCCTGCTCTAACCACTAGATGCCACTCCTCTCCCAGGACAGGGAAGTTCTATTCTCCCCAGGCTACAGATAGGTAAATTGAGGCACAGAGCAACTCAATGACTGTCCAAAACCACCCAGGGAGTCTGGGCAGAGCAGGTCAATGAACCCAGCTCTCCTGCATCCCATGCTTAGCATCCTAACCACTGAATCATCATCATCCTAACCACTTCCTCTTCTCACATGGGAACTTCCCTGTGTGAATTTGCTGGCTACAGGATACCAGTGGCAGTTACCAGCAGTTCCTGCCTTTGCTCTTCCTCACACGCTATGAGAGCTAGAATCTCTTCTCTCCCCTTCTCCAGAACATCCAGCCGCCTCCAGATTTGCTCCTGAAAGAATTGGAGAACAGAAGTTTGTGGGGCTCCTCCCCTCCTCCCTGTTTAAAGACACGTAGTGAGAACAACTGGAAAACATGACCCTGACCAGTAGCTCTTTGGTCTGGCTTGTGGAATGAGACTTCAGTTGCCCTTTAGTGAATGTTCTCATTTCCAGTAACAAACATGTGGGTTATGACCAGTCCCATCACTCCATCCTAGTTCTGGATTCCACAACAGAGGGAACCAAAATGAACCCCGCCCAACCCCATTCCTCCTTAGAGCAGACAACTTTTAACTTCCCAGCTATAATCTGAGAGGCAAGGTGGGTGAGGTAATACCTTTTGTTCCAGTGGCTCTCGACCTTTCCAGATGACCGTCCCCCTTACGGGGGGCTGATTTGTCTGGCGTACCCCCAAATTTCACCTCACTTAAAAACGACTTGCTCACAATATCAGACCTAAAAATACAAAAGTGTCAGAGCCACTAGTACTGAAAAATTGCTGCCTTTCTCCTTTTCACCATATAATTATAAAATAAATGAATTGGAATATAAATATTATACTTACATTTCAGTGTATGGTCTATAGCACAGGATAAACAATTGTCTGAAATTTTAGTTTGTCCTGACCAGAGGTGAAAGTAAGCAGATACGGTCCGGTATGCTGTACCGGCAAGAGCCAGCACGCTGTGCCAGACTGCACTGGCTTCTGCGGCTGGGATTAAAAGGGCTCAGGGCTCCCCGCAGCTGCGGGGAGCTCCGAACCCTTTAAATCCCGCCAGCAGCTCCGGTGGCAGGGCTGGGGCCAGGATTTAAAGGGCTTGGAGCTCCCCGCTGCTGCGGAGAGTCTAGAGCCCTTTAAATCCCACCCGCAGCTTCGGCAGCTGGGCTGGGGCCGGGAGTTAAAGGGCTTGGGGCTCCCCGCAGCGGCGGGAGCCCCAAGCTCTTTAAATCCCAGCTGGAGTTGCGGTCGGGATTTAAAGGGCCCGGAGCTCCACAGCGGCCGGAGCCCTGGGCTCTTTAATTTGCCCGTGAGCCCCTGGAGCCCCTGTGGCTCCCAGCCACAGCTGGTGCCCCAGGGCCTTTAAATCTTAAAAGGCCTCAACTCTTCCAGATGAGGCCATGCCCCCCTCAGGACTCCAGCAGTACTGGTAAATCCTGTAAGTTACTTTCACCCCTGGTCCTGAGTTCGCTAGTGCTTTTCATGGAGCCTGTTGTAAAACTAGGCAAATCTCTAGATGAGTTGCTGTACCCCCTGGAAGACCTCTGCGTATCCCTGGTTGAGAACCACTGGTTTATTGGATCAAATGCTGTTGGTAAGAGAGACAAGCTTTCGAGCTTCGGAAGAAAAGCTCTGCGTGGGCTCAGAAGCTTGTCTTTCTCGCCAGCAGAAGTTGGTCCAATAAAAGATATCACCTCACCCCTTTGGCCCTCTAATATCCTAAGACCACCACAACTACACCACTGCTGCATATAGCTATAAGCACATAAGAACGGTCACACTGGGTCAGGTCAAAGGTCCATCCAGCCCAGTGTCCTGTCTTCGGACAGTGGCCAGTGCCAGGTGCCCCAGAGGGAATGAACAGAACAGGGAATCATCAAGTGATCCACACTAGACAGACAAATTCCATCTCACCTTGTACTCCTGGGCAGCCTCTTGAATGGGAACTACAGTGTGAGCTATGTGCTCCTGGAATCTGTCACACACCACACAGATGGGGGTTTGATCCTCCTCGCAGAACATTTTCAGAGCCTCCTGGTGTTTCCCACACACCCTCTCCCCTCCCAGCTTGGCCTGTTGTTGCTCATCCTTCAGCTGTCTGATGATTAGGTCTACGAGAGTCCCCAGCTGTCTGTTGGCCCGGAAGTTCCCTTGGGGAAAGATCTCCATGCAGCAGGGGCAGAAGACATCTGTATCCGATCCCTCCCAGCACCGGGTGATGCAGGCTCGGCAGAAATTGTGCCCGCAGTCTAAAGTCACCGGATCATTAAAATACTCCAGGCAGATGGGACAAGAAGCTTCGTCCTCAAAAGTTTTTGCTGGATCGGCAGCAGCCATGACTCCGTCTGAGTGCCAGAGAGAATTTGTTTCATTTCCTTCTTCCCAGAAAAGGACTGAACCTTTGTTAGCGACAGGGCGTTTCCCTGCCCGTAACATATTGCTCAAGTTTTTTGGGGGGGAGGCGAGGGTGCTCCCAACAAAACTGCTTTGTCAGCCTTGCTGCCCTTCCTTGCCCTCACGAGAAAGCATAGTCCTTTGGCAATCTGTCTTTCTGGCAAAAACCCCCAAAGTGGTGGTGTTAATTTGGGTTAAAATAGCAGTGAAGAGAAGGCAACTCAGCTTTTAACTCCGCTCAGCAGCTGCCGTGAAAGCCTGTAGGGGATCCTGGGGTGGAATTCGAGCAGTTCACCCCAGTTAAAAGTGTCTTTGCTGCTGTTTTAACAAAGGCAGTGGTTCTCAAACTGGGGGTCATGACCCCAAAGGGGGTCACGACCCCCTTTGATTGGGGACACCAGGGCTGGCTTAGACTTGCTGGGATCTGGGGCTGAAGCCTGAGCTCTGCTGCCCAGGGCTGAAGCCAAAGCCTGAGGGCTTCAGCCCTGGGCAGCAGGGCTCAGGTTAGAGGCTCTCCTGGAGCAGAGTCCATGTCACACTTCTCAGAGCATCATGTGCTGCAAGGGGAGGTGTAGAGCCTCTTCCCTGAAAAAAAATAGTGGGTGCTCAGCACCCAGCAGCTGCCCTGCCAATCACCCCCACCCCACCCCCAAGCGCTTCCGGCCTGCTAGTGATCAGCGGCACATGGGAGGCATTGGTGTGGAGGGGGCAGGAAGAGGTGAAGGAGGGGCTTGGAGGAATGGGTGGAGTGGGGGCAGGGCCTGGGGTGAAGCGGGGATCGAGCCCCCCCTGGAAACTCAGGAAGTCGGCACCTCTGCCCTTCCCCACATACTAAACCCAGCTTTTCAATAGGGATCTTGGATCTTCACACTCCTGCCATGTTCTGCCTCCAACCCACCCTGGGGGGAATGGCGGAGGGGTTGAAGCAATGTCACATAATGAAAAGACAGCCGGGGCGGGGGGATTGCCCCTGTAGACAAGGTTTTTCCCCCCACATAGACTCACAGAAAGGTCTGCAACCCCATAGAGTTGGCAGCTCTGGAATCTGCAGTCCTCAAGGCAGGGGAAATACCTTCTCAGCGACATTTCCCAGATGGCTTTCAAGACTTTTTATTCAGTTATTCAAGACAAGGGGCTCTGGGAGTTTGAGAAACTAAATTCTACTTTATTATTTCAAAGCAAGAAGTCAGGTAGAACAT
Organism: Gopherus flavomarginatus; assembly: GCF_025201925.1. NCBI lineage: Eukaryota > Metazoa > Chordata > Testudines > Testudinidae > Gopherus > Gopherus flavomarginatus. Next base: position 6,373,066 of record NC_066628.1, on the reverse strand, counting down.
CTCTCCAAACCCAGTGCCCAGCCCAGCAAATTGCATCTTCTGGTCCCTGCAGCACCAGCGCAACATTTCAGAGTTGGTAGAAAAGAGCAGATAATCTGTGGGAGATGCCAGGATCCTGTCACCCCAACAAATGCTCCAAGTGCAGGAAATCCAAGCACTCAGGTTGAACGAGAGCCAGAGGACAGGGAGTGTTTCCCTCACTCCCATTCAAGCTGATGCCGTAGATGGGGAGGGGGTCACCAGATGGGTTATCATGATCCTCAGATCAGCGATGGGGTTGTCCCCATCAGGGCTGGCCAAGCCTGTTGATGTCCCAAGATTCCTCCTCTACTCTGCACTGCCTTGTCCTCTTACGAATAGGGGATGACCCCTACCCCTTCGGCCTATCACCACCCTTGGAGTGTCATTGATATCCCTTTAGAATTCAGGGATGGCTTCACACAATGTTCATAGGACATTTCCTGTCTCTTTCTGCCCTCAGGGCAGTGAGTTAACATTTCTCACCTCCCTATATGCTCACTCCCACTCCTGACTGAATTTCCCATCACCGCAGGGATCAAGCAGTAACTTCCTTCCCCAGTTCAGTCACTGCTTCTCACCCTGTGACTCTCACACTGGTCCAGCCGGGTTTGCCCAGAATCATAGAATATCAGGATTAGAAGGGACCTCAGGAGGTCATCTAGTCCAATCCCCTGCTCAGAGCAGGACCAATCCCCACACAGATTTTTACCCCAGTTCCCTAAATGGCCCCCTCAAGGATTGAGCTCACAAACTTGGGTTTAGCAGGCCAATGCTCAAACCGCTAAGCTATCATAGAATATCAGGGTTGGAAGGGACCTCAGGAGGTATCTAGTCCAACCCCCTGCTCAAAGCAGGACCAATCACCCACTAAATCATCCCAGCCAGGACTTTGACAAGCCTGACCTTAAAAACCTCTAAGGAACAAGATTCCACTACCTCCCTAGGTAATCCATTCCAGTGCTTCACCACTGCTATCCCTCCCCCCATAATTCACAATTTTCCCACCACTCGAACACTAAAATCTGATGGCAAAGGGTGAGGGAAAAGCAAAGATAAAGTAAGAAAGGATTATCCTTTCAAATAGTCATTTGTCTTGTGACATCTTCAAGATGCCTGCTCTACGTCCTGTCCAACAAAATTAAAAATCCAGCGATGTGACCAAACAACCTTCAGTTCCTGCCTGATCCGGGCCAGAATATCTCCCATCTGGTGTGCTGACTCCTACAATTTTCCTCCAGAACAAGAGAAAATACTGTAATTAAAAAAGGATGAGTGTGGAGAAACATCTAGAATCGGAGGAAATTGTTATGCCAATATTCAATCATTAGCGGCAAAATGGCAAAGTTAGAAGAGATTTAATCTCCAGGTTCAAGAATGAAAGAGCAAGGAGTGATTTTAGATCAATATGTGATAATGTGAGAGGAAGTTGGAAAAATCAGAGAAGAGACGTCAACATTGGATAATGAGAGAAAAGGGGCAAACATCTGAGGGGATATTTAATCAATTATAGGTAATTAGGCACCAGTCCTGCAAAGATTTAGGGCAGGTCTACACTACAGCCAGGATCAAGGCTCTGAGATTGATCTACCAGTGGTCAATTTAGCGAGTCTAGAAAAGACCTGCCAAATCGACTGCAGATCACTCTCCAGTCGACCCCTGTACTCTACCACTGACCAGAAGAGTAAGGTAAGTCGATGGGAGATTTTCTCTCATTGTCCCCCAGCAGGTAAGACCCTGCGATAACTCAACCTAAGGTACGTCGGCTCCAACTACGTTATTCACATCGCTGGAGTTGCGTAGCACAAATCGACTTACCACAGTAGTGTAGACATACCCTTAGTCTTGTGCTTCATTTTATGATAGTGAATAGTCCCCCTCGGGCGCAAGAGATTTCTCACTGTGAATAATTTTAAGCCTGTCTTCCCATGATCGGGGGGACAATATGGTGGGAAATTGGACAACATTTTTAGGGGACTTTATATCAATCTTTGATAAATGGGGCTCAAACAAAGAATACCCTGAATATTTCATAACATAATAGAGAAGTGGGAAGATCTGAGGATATTCCATATCTATATTCAATCAATGAACAGACAGTATTGATCTGCCCCGGCCTGCCTGTCACGCAATCAGCAGGAAGCCAGCAGTGATGTTGCTTTGACAGGGGAAGGGGAAAGGGAGACAGAAAAGGACAGATGCATGGGCTGGACATTTTGTTGGCCGCTGGTGGGTGGGTTGGAGAGTGCTGGATTGGGCTGTGTAATTTCCATCTGGGATACATGCTGTGCCATTCCTCTCCTCCAGTCCATCCGCGCCCTCATGTTGGAAGAGAACAGCCCCTGTGTTCCCACGGCATCCGCACTTCAGGGCTCTCTCCCCAACCTTACCCACTTGCTCTGCGCTGCCCCATCTCATCTGGCACCCGAGACAACATTTTACCTCCATCCAAACAAAGAAACTGGTGCTGTGACCCAGGATGGGGAGCTCCTCCAATCAGAGGGTGGGAGGTGCTAAAGCAAAATTTGAGAATTACAGGTCGCAATGACAAAACCTGAAGGGATTTGATATTAATATTGAACAATGGGAGAGGAAAAAGGTCACCGTGTGAGGGGATTGTAGATCCATCCCTTATAAACAAAGAAAGAGCAGGAATGTGTGGAGATTTTGATTCTATATGTAACCATGAGGGAGAGTGGCAAAAGATGAGGGAAACTTACATCAATACTCAATAAATAACTAGAAAACTGTACATCCCCTGGCCCTGCCAGTTCCAGGGGACCAGGGTGAAGCAGGGGAAGGGATGGGGAGCAGGAGCCAGATGTTTCTGTGTCACTTTGGAGGGGGTAGCAGTGGGGAGGGAACAGCAGCTGGGCTGGGGGGAAATGGGATTGGACAATCTCAAGTCAACCTTTTCTTTTGCGTACCCATCTGTGCCCCTGCCCTGCTCTCTTGTTGGCAGAGAATTTGTAGCCACAGTTTCACCCTATTTGTTGTCCTTTGGGGTGAAAGCAGCGGTGGGAAGGCAAGGAGTTAATGCCGTAGGATTGCTACAAAGAACGGAGCTTTTTTGCCACCTTCGATTCTGCTTAGAGAAGGAGGGGCCCAGTCGCACATAGAGGATGGGGAATAACCCTAACTCCTTATCCTGCTTTGTCTGGAGCAAAATCCAGTCTGTTAAGAGCTGATTGATTTTCCTATTAACACGTGGGAAGCACTGTTTCCTTAAATGGGGGAATCTTCTTAAATATAGAGGCAACTGTTTGGTTCTCAGATGTCCGGGAAAAAGTTGATCATGGAAGTGTTTAATTCCCATGGTGGATGGGGGGTAATTCATTCATCAATCCTTACCGTTTAAGGCCAGAAAGGATCATAAAACTTCTCCAGCGTGACCTGCTTTCCAGCTCAGGCTGGAGAATTTCACTCACTGATCCCCAGACTGAGATCAATAACTTGGGTTTGACTGAAGAATATCTTGCAAAAAAGTCATCTAGTCTTAGTTTGAAGATAAACAAAAAAAAAGCAGAGTCCGTCACTCCCCTCAGTGGTTTGTTCCAATGCTTAATCCCCCTCCCTCTTAAAAATTAGTGCTTTCTTTTTTCTCATTTGAATTTGTCTGGCCATAACTTCCACATATGTTTTTTTGTTATGCTTTATTCATCTCAATTAAAGAGCCTTTTACTACCCCATGTTTTCTCCCTACATGCACTGAATCAACAGTCAGGCTCCCCAAAAATCACGAGATTGGCTTTAAAATCACAAGATTGTGTAAGAATAAGAGCTTTGTGGATCTTTTTATTTGCCTTCTGCTTTTCGAGCCATTAGGTTGCATGGGGGTCACATTTTGAAGATTTCTCTATAGCCACGAGGGCTAGAAACTTATTTTTTCTTTAAGAATGAAGGCTGAAATCATCACTTGACTCCAGAAGCTGGGGCTTTAAGGAAAGCAACTGTTATCACAAACCTCCATGACTAAAGGCTCTACAGAGACGTCATGCAGGAAAATTATGAGACTGTGGTAAGGGATTCCCATCCCCTTGTTTCTGTGGGGTCTGTGATGAACCCACTTTGATTTCTGCTCAGATTCTTACCTAGTCATTTAGACTCAATGCCCCTTGCATCTCAATGCCCCTTGCATCCTTTTGTGGATCTGGGCCAGGTCCCTTAGGCAGGAACCCAGCTCAGGGATTCAAATCACTTTAGAGGGGTGGCTCTCAATGTTTCCAGATGGATGTGCCCCTTTCAGGAGTCTGATGTGTCTTGTATACCCTCAGGTTTCACCTCACTTAAAAAAACTACTGGCTTACAAAATCAGACATAAAAATACCCATGTCACAGCCACACTAGAACTGACAAATTGCTTCCTTTCTACCACATAATTATAAAAGAAATCGCTTGGAATATAAATATGGTACTTACATTTCAGTGTAGAGAGCAGTATAAGCAAGTCATTGTATCAACTTTTCGTTTGTACTGACTTTGCTAGTGCTTGTTACGTATCTGGTTGGAAAACTAGGCAAATCTCTAGCTGAGTTAGGGTGACCAGATGTCCCGATTTTATAGGGACAGTCCTGATTTTCGGGTTTTTTTCTTATATAGGCTCCTATTACCCCCCATCCCCATCCCAATTTTTCACACTTGCTGTCTGGTCACCCTAAGCTGAGTTGATGTACCCCCTGGAAGACCTCTGCGTGCCCCCAGGGGTACACGTACCCCTGCTTGAGAACCACCACTCTAGACTATTTGTTTTTTTTTCTTTTTTTAAATTAATGTATTTAAATCTGTAAACCTGTAGCTGAGTGGAGGGGATTCCCTGGGACTTCTAGTTCTCAATGCATGTGTTTCCCAGTCGTTAACCCACTGCATGGCAGCCACCCACCATGTGGGGGGGAGATCGTGGGAGAGGAACGAGGAGGGGAAGGGGGTCTGCTTTCCAATCCCCACCCATGGGCAGCCTCTCCCAGAATTCACTTCCCGATGCAGGGGACACTGGCTTTACGTGTGATTTGTTTTGCAGATCTCTGGAGTGAAAGGGCAGAGAGAGAGAAGCATTTGGACAGGGTTCCTGCCCGGTCACAGTTCTCTGTGTCATTGAGGGGGGTGGAGTATAGGGAGGGGGCGGTTTATTAGCTGTCCTATCCGTAGGGCTCTGGATCCCGTTCAGACGGGGGAAGGCGGCACCAATCTGTTTCTGCTTCTCTTCCTGGGTCAGATCCTCCATTGCGAGCTGGAAGCCCGGACTGAGCAGCAGGTGTGGGGGCAGAGACCGGCATTAACCCCCCTGTATGCCCAACCCAGGTGGGGACTTTCTCTGATGGCTGGAACCGGGCTCTGCTGACCTCAGCTGGAGACTCCAGGTGATGAGAGAGAGAACTGGAGGGGGGGGCAGGAAAGTGACTGCACAAACAGGATCTGAGTTTGTTTGCAGCAATCAGGAGCCTCATTTTTGGAAAAAAAAAATCAGAGGGGGCCCAAAGTCCTGTCAGCTGATGGAGCACTATGTGTGATTAAGTATCAGAGGGGTAGCCGTGTTAGTCTGTATCCACAAAAACAAATCTGTTGGTCTTTAAGGTGCCACCAGACTCCTCCTTGCATATGTGTTTAGAGTAGGACCTCAGAGTTAGGAACTGACCTGTCAACCACACGCCTCATTTGGAAGTGGAAATATGCCATCAAGCAGCAGCAGAGCCGAACCAAAAAAAGCAAATACAATACAGTGCCGTGTTTAAACGTAAACTACTTTAGAAAAAATGAAAGGAAAGGGTTTTTAAAAAAAAAAGATCTGTCACGGCAAGGAAACTGTTTCTGGCCTTGTTTCATTTAAATTAAGATGGTGAAAAGCAGCATTTTTCTTCTCCAGACTAACATTTCAAAGCCATATTCAGTCAATGTTCGGTTGTAAACCTTTTGAAAGAACATCCAGCATTACAAACATTTCAGAGTTACGAACAACCTCCGTTCCCAGGGTGTTCGTAATTCTGAGGTTCTGCTGTATATTACTATCGTGCAAAGTTGGGATGGGGAGAGGGTTAAATTACACTTCTGACAGCAGTGAGTCTCTTCTGTCCTTCTGCCTAGCATCTGCTCCAGGGTCCCAACTCAGGAGGGGAAATAGGTATGGGGTCGAGGGGGCCATGTACAGGTCCCAGTCTGTCTCTTTGGGTACGTCTTCACTACCGGCCACATTGGCGGGTAACAATCAATCCCCGAACATGCTCCTGTCGACTCCGGAACTCCACCGACACGAACGGCGGTAGCGGAGTCGACGGGGGAGCCGTGGACTTCGATCCCGCGCCGTGAGGACGGTAGGTAACTCGATCTAAGATACTTCGACTTCAGCTACATTATTCACGTAGCTGAAGTTGCGTATCTTAGATCGAACCCCTCCCCTAGTGTAGACCAGCCCTTAGTTCCTCGGAGGATGGGTTGTTAGGGAGGGAATGGATGAAACATAAGAGGTGTAGAGAAAAAGGAGTGGGTGGAGGAAGGGTGACAACAAAGGAGTTTCGTTGGAGGTTGTTATTTCTTTTAAAAATAGAATCCCTTTAGTGCGATATTCCCCATTAAGTCCTCGGAGATGTGGAATACTCCTAGACTGATGGAGTTTAAGGGCAGAAAGGATTGCCAGATCATCCAGTCAGACCTGAACTGAAGTGAAGTGAGAGCCCAGCTGTGATATTGTGAACGTGTACTTATGTTTTAAGACTTGAAGAGCGTGAAATGGGCTAAAAGTGCAATAAAGTAAAGTTTAACAAACTGGGAGTGGAGAGCGCCAAAGACGCACCTCTCCTGGGGTGCCATTTGGTCTAGGGCCAGCCCTGGTCTCAGGATTAGAACAAAGAAGGTCTAGGATCCCAGGAAATGGAGACGATGAGAGCCATGATGGTGAAGCATTGCTCCAGTAGCCTCTCTCTGTTCTTCCATCTTTTCCTCTCAAAGCCTCTTTAAGGACCCCAAAAGAGAGTGGTGGGTGGACTCGCCCATCCCCTTGTTATTCTTCCACCAGTGAGGCCTAATATATGTTCATTTAGTTAATTAATTTCCAGTTCCACATCTTCTGTTTTCACCAAGCAGGATTTCAACACAGTCCTTAGTTATATCAGGAGGCCTTTTTGTAGACTAATTCAGTCTGTCTCCCTTTCGTACCTTTTTGCCATTACCATTTGTTATTATGGGTTATGGTGACATTCTGTGAACTTTCACATACTTTTTACAGTTGAGATCCCAATTTAGCATAAATCTGTGGGCCCAATTATCCTAACAGCCCACCTCCATGTATTGCCCTTTTCTCCCTTTAATTATGAAATAATCATATAAAAATCTCTCATCTATTGACCTTTTTTGTTCTTGAATGATCAGATACTCTATAAAATCCCTGCAGATTTGATCCTTTTTTCTTGGTCCAGTTATCAAATGATTGTATACAATTCCCTTAGATTTTCTCCTTTGTCTCTCCTTTATTGAATATTGATATCAAATCCTCTCCATTTTTGCCATTTGTCCCCCTGTAGTTCTCAAATATTGATATATGCCCTTTCTCAGATTTGAGCAGGTTTCCCCACCCTTTTCTGACTGTACCAGCTTCGGGTTTAGGTAGGAAATGATTTCTCTGGCTCACTCCCCAGAAGGGATGTGGGAGACGGGGTCTAATTTATCTAGAATGGATTTAATACCCCTTTTATGTTTTGCCCCTTTTCACTCATTATCTGATATTAATTAAAACACCATATCCTCAGACATTCTCACCTTCATCTCAATGGCATATTGATGTAAAACCGCTGCTTTCTACCTCTTTCTCCTTAATTTTTCTCCTCTCAGATCAAATCTCCTTACACTTTGCCACTTGCCCTCCATTTCTTGATCATTGATATAAAAATCTCCTCAGAACTTGGATTCTTCCCACCCCTTTTCTGGCCAAGTTTGCCACTTGGCTACCCCCACCCTCCATCTCTGCTCCCCGTGTGTCTGTGAGTCCCAGAGATGCCACTGATGACACACACACGAGTTAGCACTCGTGGGAGCTGATCTGGCTGTGAGAGCATGAAGGGCAGGCCACAGTGAAGGGGATACTAGCAGGACCTCCCCCCAGCTAGAGGAGAAAGGAGATGGAAAGGGAGAGAGAGACTGAACAGGGCAGCGGGAGCAATAAGTTGGGATAGCGGTTCCCAGCTCCTAGGCCAGCCCAGATCTATTCCCTGCACCATCCCTGGGCAGATTGAGTTCCTGGGAGCGAGGCGAGGAGCAGAGGGAGGAAAAGCCAATTTCTGGCTCTGCCGAGCTGCCACGCTGCTGGGAGGACGCGCTGCCCCAAGGGGACGTTGTCAGAATGGGAATCCTCCGAAGCAGCCTCTTTGATTTTGCTCTTTTCTAGCGGTTGACTCAGTGACTCTGTTACGGGGAGATGCTAAAAATGTCTTGGTGGGTTTAGGCCCAGTGAGAAGGGCCAGGTCTGCACTGGAATAAAGTGATCCAGTGTTTTCCCAGCCTGCCAGCGTATAGAGCCTCTGCCTGCAGGGAAAGAACCGAGAGGGAACTGGGGTGTGAAATGGACTCAAACGCCTTCTGAAATGTCCTGTTGCCCTGCTCATCCTGACAGGCTGCAGAATCATGTCCATGTTTTGCTCGAGATTGTCCCATCCTCCCAGGGGATGAGGAAGGAAAATGACTGGCTCAGGCTGGGAATTTTCAGGAGCTGCTGGAGGAGAGCAGGGGGAGTCTGGAGGGGCAGAGGCAGGAAATACACAGGGGGAGAAACTGCTGGGATGTGTTCAATCTGGGGCCTGATTTTTGGAACAAACCCATGGAAGAGGTAAATTCCCCCATTTGTGGAATAGGGAGCAGCCCCACTGGACAAGTCTGGGAAAATGGACCAGACTCCCACTGCTGGAGCCTGAACTCACCAGGCAGAGGCTGCTCTGAAATATGAAGGGGGCACCCAGCGGTGAGGCCCAGAGGAGAGGTCCCGTCCCCTCATCCTCAGCTGCTGGGAATGAGGAGGGAATTGGGATTGCTACCAGCCTCTGGCTAGTAAGTGTGTGATAACTGGGAAGGCCCTTGCCCTCCTCCATCAGCTGGGAGGGACAAGGAGCTCTCTCTTTCTCCCCACCCTGAAGCCTCCTGGCTGCTCTGAGCAGGGTGGGAGTGGGATTCTGCTACTTTGGCCCTCCCAGAGCTTCCATTTTATCAGCCTTCTCTGCTGTGACTAGCGAGATTGTGGCTGGGGCAGCAGGTGCTGAGTGGGGTACTTGCATTGTTTCAGATGCCGGTGAGCTTCGAGGAGGTGGCTGTGTATTTCACCCAGGGGCAGGGGGCTCTGCTGGACCACGTTCAGAGAGCCCTGTACAGGGATGTCATGCAGGAGAACTACGAGACGGTGACCTTGCTGGGTAAGGGATTCCTTCTTCCCTTGGTTACTGGAAACTGCCACATCTGTGATGTGCCCTGTTGAGCATCTGTGCAGGTTCTTCCCTGCTTGCTTCAGTTTTGGGGGAGTGGCCTCCATCTTCCCTAGCTCCAGTGGGAGACAGAGTTGAATCTCCAAACCTGAGCTCGGGAAGACAGAAACATAATGGAGATGCGGCTTCATCCCCACAGCTTTCAAGGGGACAACAGCAGTGTATTGTCCTGTCTCTGTTACTTCTCACTCACACACAGAATCTTTGTTCACATCCCACCCTGGGACTAAGTTCCATTGTGAGGTAGGCTCTGGAGGTTTAGAAATAGGCAGAGATTTAACTCCACAGCTGTGTCTAAGCCATTAAGTCCCCCAGAGTACACGGATCCTGGAAACTCCCACTGTGAGTACAAACCTTATTCTCCCCTCCCACACATAGACTCATAGGCCTGGAAGGGACCTCGAGAGGACATCTAGTCCGGTCCACTGCACTCATGGCCGAACGAAGTATTATCTAGACCATCCTCTCTCTCCCTCCCAGAGGCCCAGTGACTGCGTTTCCATCCATTTTCATTCCACGTTCTTGCCTAATTTCATGCCCCTGTGCAAGAATTCTCATTCCCAAATCTGACCCGATCTCCTGGCTGGGACAATGAAAAGAGCCGTGGGTCCCAGATCTCCAGCCCTGCGAGAAAAGGGAGATCCCGAGAGGCACCCGCACAGGGACGCAGTCTGGGAAACTGACGCCGAAACAATCTGGCGAATGAAGGAAAAAACTGGGACTCCCACTAACTCGTCGTGCACGAGCTGCCCCAGTTCTGCCTCATCCCACACAGGGCAGGGCTGTCGCCAGCAGGTGTCCTATCGTGACTCAACGTTTCCCACCTATCTGACGGGCAGCTGGCAGGAACTCCCTCTCCAACTTTACGTCCCCAAGTGTTTGGAGGCAGAATCCAATTTCTCCCTTTTTTGCACTTTGTGCCCCAGGATCCGTTACAACTGGGTTATTCCTTCTCCCAAACTCCAAAGAGCGGCTTTTTAGTTTTTTTATTTTTTGAAGAAGAAGATGACATGTGAGCCAATAAAATGTTGAGAACCGCTGCTTTGGGCCTCTCCTCTCTCTGTGTCCAGACAGGAGCGTTTTCCATTACATTTTTTATTTTCCTCCCTCTCCTCTCTGCCCCCCTGGGTCGGGAGAGGATTTCTGGAGAACAGGAATCTGTAGGAAACCAGTATTTGAAGAGAAAACACAGCAGTACAGCAAGCCCAACTAAGATCAAAACTGGTCCTTCTCATGGTTCAGTTGTGCGATATCAAGCCATCTCCCACACTCTAAAGTGGTTCTTTAATGTGTTTCTTTGCAGCACATGATATTAAAACACCGTATGATTTAATTATTAAGCATTCTAAGTTATAGATTCATAGACTCTAGGACTGGAAGGGACCTCGAGAGGTCATCCAGTCCAGTCCTCTGCCCTCATGGCAGGACCAAATACTGTCTAGACCATCCCTGATAGACATTTATCTAACCTACTCCTAAATATCTCCAGAGATGGAGATTCCACAACCTCCCTAGGCAATTTATTCCAGTGTTTAACTCCCCTGACAGTTAGGAACTTTTTCCTAATGTCCAATCTAAATCTCCCTTGCTGCAGTTTAAGCCCATTGCTTCTTGTCCTATCATTAGAGGCTAAGGTGAACAAGTTTTCTCCCTCCTCCTGATGACACCCTTTTAGATACCTGAAAACTGCTATCATGTCCCCTCTCAGTCTTCTCTTTTCCAAACTAAATAAACCCAATTCTTTCAGCCTTCCTTCATAGGTCATGTTCTCAAGACCTTTAATCATTCTTGTTGCTCTTCTCTGGACCCTCTCTAATTTCTCCACATCTTTCTTGAAATGCGGTGCCCAGAACTGGACACAATACTCCAGTTGAGGCCTAACCAGCGCAGAGTAGAGCGGAAGAATGATTTCTCGTGTCTTGTTTACAACACACCTGTTAATGCATCCCAGAATCACGTTTGCTTTTTTTGCAACAGTATCACACTGTTGACTCATATTTATTAACCAATCAGGACGCTTTTACTATGTTATTAACCAATTAAGTTATCAACTTGTACTAAATTCATATATTTGCGGTGAAAATAATATCTTTATCTATCTATCCTATCTGTCTACCACACACCCCATCTATCTGTCTATCCTATCTGTCTACCACACACCTCATCTGTCTGTCTGTCTGTCTGTCCACTACACACACCCTCCATCTATCTGATCTATCCACTACACACCCTATCTATCTGTCTGTCTGTCTGTCCACTACACACACCCTCTATCTATCTGATCTATCCGGCACACCTCCTCTATCTATCTATCTATCCACCATACACCCCCTCTATCTATCTGATCTATCCACTACACACCCTATCTATCTGTCTGTCTGTCCACTACACACACCCTCTATCTATCTGATCTATCCACCACACCCCCTCTATCTATCTATCCCCATACACCTTATCTATCTATCTATCTAAACTAAATACTTCCCGTCATACTGTTTAAATATGCATATACAGTACTATAGGAAATGAAACAATTGAGTTCACACTGCTTGGCTCTTTGGGGTAATGCTAATCGCTAATTTGGCTCCTAAACCACTGAGATCTGAGTATCCCTGCTCTACAGCAGTGTGGCAGGCAAGACTTAAGCTGTTTATTTCATCGGCAGGAGCTGGCTTTGCAGAATCTCCAAGCCAGCTGTCCCATAGCGTTTGGAAGCTATTTGAAAAAGCCAACTCCAAAGTAGGGATGTGGCTGGAACGTCATAAGCTGCTTAGAGTAGAGATACAGCTGAAGAACCTGGCTTTTGGGAAGTAACAAACTAGAGAACCTTAGCTGTAGCGGGGGGATGGGTGTGCTCTGACTGGGGTGAAATATGGTGGCCAGGAGAGGACTTATTGATACCCCACATATACAAGATAATATTTGTACATCCTGACTGGACCTTTCAGTGGCTTAAGTCCATCTACTTCTTTCTCTATTTCCAGAGGAGACCCTTACTGCTCTCCCAGGATCTTTCCCACCTCTATCAGACATTCCTGGTTCTACCCCAGTTGCTCAAGGAAAGTTTCACAAGTTGTGTTTCTTCTAGGAAATCCTCAAATATATGCTTTCAGGCAACTCCAGTTAATTTGTGTGACAGTGACCAGATGTAGAATATGTCCCAGGGTGGTGTTACACCTCTGTACCCTACAAACTGTCCTGTTTTTGAATGGAATTCTAGAATCGGGAACTACATCATCTTCTACACCACAAATGGAGCTCAGAGAAACCCCATATAGTTCAGGGCAAATGGTTGTCTGAGGAAACTCGTAAGAACTTCCTGGAGATACAAGCAGCGAAGAAGGTGGTTCTCTCTCTCTACTTTTAAGTTTCCCTCTGGATTAGTTTTTCATTCATGTGAAAAGCAACACTAGGAACGCCATGGCATGCTGACTCTTCCAGGCGTTAATAAGAAATTACATGTTAAAAATCCTGAATGAAGCAAGAAATATTCTCTTGCTCCTGGCACAGGATAGTCTTTGCTCTGAGGAGCTCAGTGAGAACACCAGGTATCTAATGATTAAAACAACCTGCATTTGACCCAAAAAACCCACCCTGCTGGTTAACTAGGGTTGCCAGTTTTGGTGGGCTGTATTCCTGGAGGTTTCATCACATGACATAATCTTTAATTAGCAATGGAGGGAAGGATGGCTCAGTGGTTTGAGCATTGGCCTGCTAAACCCAGGGTTGTGAGTTCAATCCTCAAGGGAGCCATTTGGGGATGGGTGAGGGGGGAATCTGTCAGGGACAGTTATTGGTCCTGCTAGTGAAGGCAGGGGACTGGACTCAATGACCTTTCAAGGTCCCTTCCAGTTCTATGATATAAGTATATCTCCATATGTAAGAACTGTAATACCCACTGGAGTAAGAAAACCAATCTAAATATTGCCTAGTGGAATAAGATTTAAAGTTTATATCAGTGGTCCCCAACCATTTTTTGTCTGGCAGGCACCAGACGACAAGCCACAGAGGAGCATGGCGACGGATGAGCATCTGCTGAAATTCCGCCAACAGTCAGCAGCATTTCGCCGATGACGCAGCTTGTTGGCGGCATTTTGACTGATGCTTGTCCACCGCCCAGTACACAGGCGCACTTAGATGCCCCAGCGGGCACCATGATGCCTGCGGGCACCGCGTTGGGGACCCCTGCTTTAGATTGTACATTTTTCTTTTATTTTCTTTGGTAACTTTCTCAATTTTTTTATACCTACCACTTCTAATCACTTTAAAATCACTCTCTCTAGTTAAGAAAACTGTTTTATACCTTACTTAAAACAGCATGGTTTGGTTGAGGTGCTTGGGAAATCTTAGCTCAGTTACAAAGGCTGGTGCATGTCCTCTCCACACTGAGGGAGGGGCAGCCTGGGCAATGACCTTACACTGGTCAGGTTTCTGACCAGGGCAGGACGGTGCAGCTCAGGGTACTATGGGAAGTAAGAGAAAAAAACAAACCCTCTATTACAGTTTTCCTATTGGTTCAATTTTCTTGATCTTTTAAGTTACCCTTTTGTTTGTGGATATTGATTTTAGTATTGGCTACTTACCTGCCATAATGGATCATTGATCACCAGGTACTTTAGAAGGAGAAAGGTAAAAATTATCAGCCCATCCATCATTTTCCCTTCTCTGAAGTGGGCTCTGGTGCTCCATGAGACCCGACACAAGTTTTACAATAAATTCCAGTTGAAAGGGAAATATCTCAATCCTTCTTTATTTCCCCATGGAAACCTCCAACAGAGAGATGGAGAAAACTTAGGAGTCCCACTTTTGGGGATCTTGCTTTGCTGTAAACATTTCCATTTTTGTGTACCAAATAAATAAGTAGATGAAGTATCCTGCCTGGAGATGACAAATCTTCTGTAAAGTTTATTCATCAGAACTTTATTCCTGGGGGAATTCTACACACATTATTTTAGAATTCTGCAAAATTCTGCATATTTTATCTGTCCAAGTAACACCATATAATCATGCCAGTTTCGATAATTTTGGTAATTTATTTCAAAATGTCTCTCGACAAGTACGTCTATAACAGTAAAGACAAAAAAAAAAGATTCTGGTAATTGTTTCTGACAAGTAGATTCCTTACCAGGCATTCAGTAACTTCTTGGGAAGAGTGCTCAACCCCCAGCTCTGCCTCAGGCTTGCCCCCATTCCACCCCCTCTCCCGATGCGCTCCTTCCCCCCAGAGCCTCCTGAATGGTAAAACAGCTGATTGCTGTGGGCAGGAGGCGCAGGGAGGGAGGGGGGAGTTGTTGATCCGCGGGGCCACCAAGAGGTGGGAGGTGTTGTGGAGATGGAGGGGGGGCTGCCAGTCCACCCTGGTTCCAAGCCCCCACGGCCAAACAACTTTATAAGGAAATGTTGTGCAACTTTCAATGAATATGTTCTCTAATAGGTCAGGGACAAAACAGCGTTAACCGGGACGTCATTAAGTGAGGAGTTACTATATTAATACAGAACTTTTTTCCCCCACAGAAAATACATTCTGCCCCAGAAGTTCTGCAGTTCTGCCTTTTGCCCACCGGCTGCATTCTTGCTGCTTGCCGGTCTGGCACCACAGCGGCCTCTGGTGGGCGAAAGGCTAAACCGCAGCAGTTCTTGGGCAGAGAAGTATTTTCTGTTGGGGGACAAAAATCTGCAGAAGATCTGAATTCTGCACATCCTCAAAGGCACAGAATTCCCACAGGAGTAGAACTTATAGCTTGTCTTCTCCACTTTGGCATTTGTCTTGAGCGTTAGAGAGAGAAAATGTTCACAGAACACCTCCATCTTCTGGCACAACATTGTGACGCTAGAAAAAAATTATTTTCTTTTATCTCCCTGCTCCTAAAATGAAGAGGAGTGACCCAATGGTAGTGGATCACTGAGCACCAGGGGCTCACTTCAGAGAAGGAAAACTTGCAGACAGGTAAGTAACTTTTATCTTTCTCAAAACTCTTATCAGTTCTTGTGTTTTCTTTCTTCTCTTTGCTGTTCCCCTTTCTTTCCCTTTGACTCTAGCACTGGGAATGACTCTAGTCTGAATTCTCTCTGTATCGCAGCAGGTGAAGAGATGCTGAGTGAGAATGAAGAGGAGAACCTCCAGTAGGGAACCCCTAAGCAGGTGGAGCTGCATGGGACGTTATCGGGAAGATCTAAATGGAACGTTTCCAGGAGAGTTGACCACGGAAAATCTTGTGAGAGTCATTGCAGGTCAGAGGGACAGCAGAGAAACCAATTGTGGAAGGAAATAATTAAATACATTACTTGTGAGGAAGGGTGCAAAGACCTCAAGGAAACCACAGCCCAGCAGGGAATCCACATGAGAGAAAAAACACACACACAATGCACAGCAAAAACTTCAGTTCGAGATTGCACTCTTTTAGACGCCAGAAAACCCACACAAGAGAGAAACTTTATAAATGCTTTGAGTGTGGAAAAAGATGTAGTGACAACTCGCACCTTATTAGACATCAAAGAATTCACACAGGAAAGACCCTATAATTGCATTGACTGGGAGTTGGTTTAGCAACAGAAGTACACTTTATTAGGCATCAGAGAACCCCCACATAGGAGAGAAACCCTACAAATGAATTGATGGTGAGAAACATTTTTTCAGAGCTCACATCACAGAATCCAGACAGGAGAGAAACCATGTAAATGCCAAACCTGTGGGATACATTTCAATCGGCGGTCAACCCTTGTTTGATATCAGAGAGTCCATACAAGAGAGGCGCCCTATAAATACCTTGAGGGTGGGAAAAATTTTAGTGACGACTCACAACTTATTACACATCAAAGTGCCCACATGGGTGAGAGACCCTATAAATGCTTTGACTGTGGGAAAAGTTTCCTTCAGAGCGCACATCTTATTGTGCATCAGCGAACCCACACAGGAGAAATGCCCTATAAATGCCCCGACTGCGGGAAAAGCTTCAATCGAAGTGCAAACCTGGAGAGACACCAGATAGTCCACATACGAGAAAAAGCACATAAATGCCTCGACTCTGGGGAAAAGGTTAATGATAAGTCACTTACTACACATCACAGAAGCCACTCTGAAGCGAAACCCTATGTATGCAAGGACTGTGGGAACAGTTTCATTCAGAGCTCAGATCTGATTGTGCATCAGAGAGTTCATACCGGAGAAACACCCTATAAATGCCCCGACTGTGGGAAAAACTTCAGTCGAAGTTCAAATCTTACTAGACATCAGAGAACCCACACAGGGGAAAAAACCCATAAATGCCTGGACTGTGGGAAAAGTTTCATTCAGAGCTCAGATGTTATTGTGCATCAGAGAAGCCATACGGGGGAAACGCCCTTTAAATGCTCTGACTGTGGGAGATACTTCAGTCGGCTTTCCAACCTTGCTAGACATCAGAGAATCCACACGGGGGAAAGACCCCCATACGTGCCTGGAGTGTGGGAATAGTTTCATTCAGAGCTCAGATTTTCTTCTACATCAGAGAATCCACATGAGAGGGAAAAAACCATAAAAGCCTCCACTTGTGAGCAAAATTTTAGTAACAAGTCACGTCTTAGCACATGCTGGAGAACCCACGTTGGAGAAAGCCCTTATTAATCCCTGGACTGTGGAAAAAGTTTCCATCAGAGTTCAGTTCATATTTCACATCAAAGGATCCATATGGCAGAGTGACTGTGTACGTACTCCGAATGTGTGAACTGCTTCATTCACAGCTCACAGCTTTGTATACATCAGATAGTCCATGCAGGAGAGAGACCCTATGAATCAGTAACTCTCAACCTTTCGAGACAGCTGTTCCCTTTTCCGGAGGCTGATTTGTCTGGCCAACCCCCAAGTTTCACCTCACTTAAAAACAACTTGCTCACAAAATCAGACATAAAAACACAACAGGGTCGCAGCCACCAGTACTGAAAGGTGGCTGCCTTTCTCATTGTTACCCTGTCATTCTTAAATAAATTGTCAGCTGTAGATTGAGAAACACTGATATAGATGCAGTGGCGACTAGTAACTGTTGGTGGTGGAGGCACAATGGCAGCCCCCTCACTCTTGCCACCACAGCCGCGGTCAACCTCCTGGTGACGGTCCAGGCCCCCTTCAGCAACCCCCTCTGACCACAGCACCCTGGGCGGTCACCCATGTCACCCTCCCGGGGCCAGCCTTGGGGAAAATGGCACTCTGGGGGAACTGGCATTTTGGTGTTCTGGCCCCCGCTGCTTCCCCAGCCCCCCACCCATCCCCCCCGGTCCCTGCTTCC